>NC_045446.1:90145358-90255612 GCF_002776525.5 Piliocolobus tephrosceles
GTAGAGACGGGGTTTCACCGTGTTAGCCAGTATGGTCTCGATCTCCTGACCTCGTGATCCGCCCGTCTTGGCCTCCCAAAATGCTGGGATTACAGGCTTGAGCCACCGCGCCCGGCCCTCTTTGCAGTTTTTTGAGGATCCTCTGTACTGTTCTCCATAGTGGCTATACTAGTTTACGTTCCCACCAACAGTGTATAAGACTTCCTTCTTCTCCACATTCTCACCAGCAATCGTTATTTTTGTCCTTTTGATGATAGCCATCCTAACTGGGGTGAGATGATACCTCAAGGTGGTTTTGATTTGCATTTCCCTGATTATCAGTGATGTTGACCATTTCTTTCATGTATCTGTTGGTCATTTGTGCGTCTTCTTTTGACAAATGTCTTTTCAGATATGACTGTTTTTTAATAGCATTGTCTGTCTATTTGCTGTTGAGATGTTTGAGTTCCTTGTATATTCTGGATATTAATCCCCTTTCGTGTGAATAGTCTGCAAATATTTTCTTCCATTCTGCAAGTTGTCCTTTCATTCTGTTGATTATTTCATTTGCTGTGAGGAGCTTTTTAGTTTGGTATAATCCTATTTGTTTATTTTTGCTTTTGTTGCCTGTGCTTTCGAGATCTTATTCATAAAATCTTTTCCAAAACCCAAGGTCCTGAAGCACTTCCTCTACATTTTTTTCTAGTAGTTTTATTGCTTCTGGTCTTACAGTTAGCTCTTTGATCCATTTTAATTGATTTTTGTATGAGGTGAGAGGTGGGAAGTCTAGTTTGAGCCTTCTGCATGTGGACATCCAATTTCTCCAAAACCATTTAGTGAAGAGACTGTTCTTTCCCTAATGAGGGTCTGATCTGAAGGCCTCTTCACTGGCATGTCTCGTGCCTGGGCTTGGATGGCTAGAATAGCTGGAATAGCTGGAATAGCTGGAGGCAACTTGGAGCTCTCTCTCCACAGACCTCTCTAAATGGCTAACTTGGACTTCTTCACAGAACGGCAATTTCCATGTAATTGGACTGACAACTGTCTTTTCCTATAACAAGCATTCCAAGAAACCTGTGGTAAAGATGCAAAGCTTATCCTCAACTCAAAATTCATACACAGTTATTTCTACCATTGTTTACTGGGTCAAACAGTCACAGGCCAGCCCAGATTTAAGGAGGTGAAAAAATTGACTCCACCTTTCAATGACAGAATGGCTTGCATGTTCAGGAAGTAAAGGAAGTGATAGTGGCCACCTTATACACATACAGACTCAAAGTGATTAATGCTTTCTTCAAATGCTATCTCCATCTCTACCACATAGTGTGGCTTTCCCTAATACATACATTTTCTCTTTCTTTCCTTTTTTCAGTTGAAGATACTTTCTAAATTAACAGTGAAAACAGTAAAGGTCTGTGTACTCCTTTCTTCTTTCCACAAATTAGGATTTACAATCACATCCAAATTTATATCTCAGCTGTGCTGTTCCGTAGCAGAGTGACTTGAGCAAATAACTTCTCATTAGAATGAACTCTCTGATACCCAGTGCCTACCATAAAACTTAACATATAAGGTTATCGACTAAATAATTTATTATTATTTATTAACTAAGTAATCTCTTTGAGACTCCATTACTTCCTCTATGAAATGGGGATAACAACACCCACCTCACAGTGACGAAGAAGTAAATGAACAATTTAATGTTTGCAAACACTTAGCACCTTAATACAGTACAATACAGTGAGATTATCACAGCTATTAGTATTATTATAGTTAGTATTCTTCTATTATATCATTATAATGTATTGTAGATGCTCCTCCACATACCTGTCACCACAGTCTAAAAACTTGTTAGACACCTTCTTCAACACCTGGATCTCATTTATTTTCTTTACCCTATCCTTAGTCACTATTTTAATGGCTTCCACATTGATATTGGGCAATACAATAGACATATTTTTTCATAAATCCTAGACCTTATCAACCCTGTAATAATATTCTCAAGTTTGCTTTAGATAAACAAGAACCAACTTCTTACTCAAAAACCACCCTACCTCTAAATTCACAAATCTGTCAATTTTCTCTTGCAACACAATTCCTACTCTTATATTTTCCTCCCATAACAATCCAGTCTCCTTGACTCCTTTCTTTTATTCTAGTCTGTCAGCCCCATTCTGGCTTCATCTGACTTGACTCCACGGTTACCCACAGCATTATCATATTTGATGATAAAAAAATATCAGAATTACAAACTCCCAAGGCTGAATGGATGCTACTGACTACTTTCCTGGTCTTGGTCCTGACTTTCCTGTCTTTACTGAATTGGTCAGTTTCACTTCAAAATGATACCGTCTAACCAAACTTGAACTCTAGTACTATTCTAGAATCTTTGTATTTTCTCTTCGTTGCATCCTTCCACTTTTATCATGTGCTATTCCAAAACTTTCTGTTATCCGCCAGCCCCCAATCTAATTTCCCCCAATCCCCCTAACTTTTGTAGACAGTCTTATATTCTTAAGTTTTAAAAAATGAGTACCGTCCAAAATGTGCTCTCTCAACTTTTCCCCTTACCATCTCGAAAACTTGAGTTATTTTGCTGTTTCTTCCTTCATTTAACTTAGAGGAAAAAAATGTCATTTCTTCTCAAGATTGCTCTCTAGACCTTTGCCCACAATCCCAACTTTTGGTCACCTTCCTGACAGAATAGTCTCTATCTTCTATATCTTTAGTCTCTTGCATCTGCTGGTGGTTCTTCTCAGCCTTGGTTTAAAACACACACACACACACACACACACACACACACACACACTTCATTCCTTATTTACTAAAAATGTTATTTGCCCCAGTGAGGCTTTTAAACTTTTTCTCCATTTTACTGAACCTGTATTGTTGATATTCTGTATTCAAAAGTCTTCACCAACTCCTCCATCTATTCAGCATGCAACCATTTCTTAGCGTTTGGCTCATGTCTCTTAATCAACAAATCCACATAGCACTTGCTACATAAAGACCAACTCAGAAAATACTTAAGTTTTTGACATTCAAGATAAAGCATTATTGTGACTTTAATTGTCCATACAATGGACTGAAAGAACTGGCATTGCTTTGTAGCCACTAAAATATAAATAGCTGTGCAATTTTAAAATACTATTCAAAATCACCACTAGAAATAAAAATACAATGGCACATTTCTCCTCAAATCTGATTATAATTGGCTCTTAAAGATGAAGTCCATATGCACACAGATTAGTCAATACTATTCTATACCATTCTTTCATAATCAAAAGGGAATTAATCCTCTTTTACTCATGACCTTCCCACTCCAACCAAGAAGAAAAGGAAGCTTATCACAGATCGCAGTCTCCTTTGAACTCCCTACAGAACTTTATATATGCCTCATGTCTGGCATACGTCCTTACCTTGTCTATAGTATCATTATTTCAGAACCTTTTGTATCTCCCTTGTTAGAGTCTAAGCTATGTGTACTTGATAGTACACATCACAGGGCTTGTATATTGTATGTTCTCTGAACATGAACATTAGCTCTATCCACTTGTAGTATTTTAGTAAGGATGAGATTTTCTTTGTCCCTGATAGCATTGCCTATGATTTTCTGTTGCTGCCTCTGTAAACTGTGATTGATTTCAGCAGCCGCATTTGATATTGGCATTCACATCTTTGTATTTGTTTCTCATTATTTTTTTCTTTTTCTATAAAATATAATGCTAATTGGTAACTGCCTCTGGGCACAAAGTATCAGAAAGAAATCAAATCTACAATTAAGTTTCCCCCAGAAATCCTAGACTCCAACTTGCATCCATGATTTTTGTTGTCAATTTTCATTACTAAATTCATATTTCATTAAGATGATTACATAGTTTGATGGGCTACATATTGGAAATATAATTTCTCATGGCTCCTGATAATACTCTCTGCTTAACTTTATCCATTGCCTTTGACCTATAGGTCCCCCAGGCCCACCTGGGATAGTAATTGTTGAGGAAATCACCGAAAGTACAGCCACACTATCCTGGAGCCCAGCAGCTGACAACCACAGCCCAATCTCCTCCTACAACCTTCAAGCTCGCAGCCCATTTTCGCTGGGCTGGCAAACAGTAAAGACAGGTAAGAGGCACTAATGCTACATCAGATATAACCAGAGTGGTCTTCTATCTCATAAGCTATATTTGGCTAAATTCTTACTAGGATCTTCTTTGGATTTTAAAATCTCTTTATTATTTATTACAATATTGACAACTCTTTGCTACTTTTTATGAACCTGAGAAGAGCAAGGTACCTTGCTTTCCTCTTTTCAGTTCCCAAAGAGGGACCATACCACGTTGGCTTATTTGTTTGTTGAAATAACCTTAAACTCACATAGAAGTTGCAAAAATAGTACAGAGTTCCTGTGGATCCATTCCCCAGCTGCCTGCCATGATAAAATCTTACATAACCATAGTACAATTACCAAATCAGGAGATGATGTTGGCGAATCGATGTTAACTAAGTTTCAGACCTTATTAGGATCTCACTAGTTTTGATATGCAATTATTTTAGTGTATACTTATATGAGATTCTATGAAATTTTATTATGCAGACTCAAGTAACCACTGAGACAATTCAGATATAGATCAGTTTCATTAGCTCAGTTCCTTGTGCTACTCCTTTCTAGTCATACATCTGTTTTATTTATAAAAAGAAAATCCAGTGGCTGGTAAGATGGCTGAAAGGGAACACCTCTGGTCTGCAGCTCCCAATGAGATTAATGCAGAAGGTGGGTGATTTCTGCATTTCCAACTGAGGTACTAAGCTCATCTCATTGGGACTGATTAGACAGTGGGTGCAGCCCATGGAGGGCAAGTGGAAGCAGAAAGCATAAGGGGTCAGAGAACTCCCTCCCTTAGCCAAGGGAAGCCGTGAGGGACTGTGCCATGAGGAACAGTGCACACCAGCCCAGATACTACACTTTACCCAGAGTTTTCACACCCCGCAGACTAGTAGATTCCCTCAGGGGTCTATGGCACCAGAGCCCTGGGTTTCAGGCAGAAAACTGGGCAGCCATTTGGGCAGACACTGAGCTAGTTGTAGGAGTGTTTTTTCATACCCCAGTGGCTTCTGGAATGCTATTGAGACAGAACCATTCACTCTCCTAGAAAGGGGGCTGAAGCCAGAGAGCCAAGTGGTCTAGCTCAGCAGATCCCACGCCCACGGAGCCCAGCAAGCTATAAGATCCACTGGCTTGAAGTTCTCAACAGTCTGAAGTTGACCCCCTACTGGGAGTTGTGACTGACACCTCATAAAGGAGAGCTCTGGCTGGCATCTGGTTGGTGCCCCTCTGGGACTAAGCTTCCAGAGGAAGAAACAAGCATCAATCTTTGCTGTCCTGCACCCTCTGCTGGTGATACCCAGGCAAACTAGGTCTGGAGTGGATCTCCAGCAAACTCCAGCAGACCTGCAGCAGAGGGACTTTACTGTTAGAAGGAAACCCAACAAACAGAAAGGAATAGCACCAACATTAACAAAAAGGACGTCCACGCAGAAACCCCATCTGAAGGTCCAAAGACCAAAGATAGATAAATCCATGAAGATGAGGAAAACACAGCACAAAAAGGCTGAAAATTCCAAAAACCAGAACACCTCTTTTCCTCCAAAGGATCACAACTCCTCGCCAACACGGGAACAAAACTGGACGGAGAATGAATATCACGAATTGACAGAAGTAGGCATCAGAAGGTGGGTAATAACAAACTCCTCCAAGCTAAAGGAGCATGTTCTAACCCAATGCAAGGAAGCTAAGGACCTTGAAAAAAGGTTAGATGAATTGCTAACTAAAATAACCAGTTTAGAGAAGAACATAAATTACCTGATGGACCTGAAAACCACAGCACGAGGACTTTGTGAAGCATAAACAAGTATCAATAGCCAAATCGATCAAGCGGAAGAAAGGATATCAAAAATTGAAGATCAACTTAATGAAATAAAGCATGCAGACAAGATTAGAGAAAAAGGAATGAAAAGGAATGAACAAGCCTCCAACAAATATGGGACTATGTGAAAAGACCAAGCATACGTTTGATTGGTGTACCTGAAAGTGACAGGGAGAAGGGAACCAAGTTGAAAAACACTCTTCAGGATATAATCTAGGAGAACTTCCCCAACCTAGCAAGACAGGCCAACATTCAAATTCAGGAAACAGAGAGAATACCACAAAGATACTCCTCGAGAAGAGAAACCCCAAGACACATAATCATCAGATTCACTAAGGATGAAATGAAGGAAAAAATGTTATGGGCAGCCAGAGAGAAAGGTCAAGTTACCCAGAAAGAGAATCCCATCAGACTGACAGCGGATCTCTCGGCAGAAACCCTACAAGCCAGAAGACAGGGGGGACCAATATTCAACATTCTTAAAGAAAAGAATTTTCAACCCAGTATTTCATATCCAGCCAAACTAAGCTTTATGAGAGAAGGAGAAATAAAATCCTTTACAGATAAGCAAATGCTGAGAGATGTTGTCACCACCAGGCCTGCCTTACAAGAGATCCTGAAGGAAGCACTCAATATGGAAAGGAAAAACAGATACAGCCACTGCAAAAACATACCAAATTGTAAAGACCACAGACACTATGAAGAAACTGAATCAACTAACAGGCAAAATAGCCAGCTAGCATCATAATGACAGGATCGAATTCACACATAACAATATTAGCCTTAAATATAAATGGGCTAAACGCCCCAATTAAAAGACACAGACTGACAAATTGGATACAGAGTCAAGACCCATCAGTGTGCTATATTCAGGAGACCCATCTCACATGCAAAGACACACAAAGGCTCAAAATAAAGGGATAGAGAATGATTTACCAAGCAAGTGAAAAGCAAAAAAAAGCAGAGGTTGCAATTCTAGTCTCTGATAAAACAGACTTTAAACCAACAAACATAAAAAAAGACAATGAAGGGCATTATATAATGGTAAAGGGATCAATGCAAAAAGAAGAGCTAACTATCCTAAATATATATGCACCCAATACAGGAGCAGCCAGATTCATAAAGCAAGTTCTTAGAGACCTACAAAGAGACTTAGACTCCCACACAATAATAGTGGGAGACTTTAACACCCCACTATCAATATTAGACAAAGGAACAAGACAGAAAATTAACAAGGATATTCAGGACATGAACTCAGCTCTGGACCAAGCGGACCTTACAAACATCTACAGAACTCTCCACCTCACATAAACAGAATATGCATTCTTCTCAGGACTACATCGCACTTATTCAAAAATTGACCACATAATTGGAAGTAAAACACTCCTCAGCAAATGCAAAATAATGGAAGTAATAACAAACAGTCTCTCACACCACAGTGCAATCAAACTAGAACTCAGGATTAAGAAACTCACTCAAAATCACAAAACTACATGGAAACTGAACAACCTGCTGCTGAATGACTACTGAGTAAATAACGAAATTAAGGCAGAAATAAATAAGTTCTTTGAAATCAATGAGAACAAAGAGACCACATACTAGAATCTCTGGGACATAGCTAAAGCATTGTTTAGAAGGAAATTTATAGCACTAAATGCCCACAGGAGAAAGCGGGAAATATCTAAAATCGACACCCTAACATCACAATTAAAATATAGAGAAGCAAGAGCGAACAAATTCAAAAACTAGCAGAAGACAAGAAATAACTAAAACCACAGTAGAAATGAAGGAGATGGAGAAACAAAAACCCCTTCAAAGAATCAATGAATCCAGGAGCTGGTGTTTTGAAAAGATTAACCAAATAGATAGACCACTAGCCAAATTATTAAAGAAGAAAAGAGAGAAGAATCAAATAGACACAGTAAAAAATGATAAAGGGGATATCACCACTGATCCCACAGAAATACAAACTACCATCAGAGAATACTGTAAACACCTCTACGCAAATAAACTAGAAAACCTAGAAGAAATGGATAAACTCCAAAGCATCTATACCCTCCCAAGAAGAAACCAAGAAGAATTTGAATCCCTGAATAGACCAGTAACAAGTTCTGAAATTGAGGAAGTAATTAATAGCTTACCAACCAAAGAAGCCCAGGACCAGAGAGATTCACAGCCTATTTCTCCCAGAGGTATAAAGAGGAGCTGGTACCATTCTTTCTGAAACTATTCCAAACATTAGCGAAAGAGGGACTCCTCCCTAACTCATTTTACGAGGTTAATATCATCCTGATACCAAAACCTGACAGAGGCACAACAAAAAAAAGAAAATTTCAGGCCAATATCCCTAATGAATATCAATGGAAGAATCCTCAGTAATACTGGCAAATCGAATACAGCAGCACATCAAAAAACTTATCCAAAATGATCACGTCAGCTTCATCCCTGGGATTCAAGGCTGGTTCAACATATGCAAATCAATAAACATAATCCATCGCATAAACAGAATCAGTGACAAAAACCACATGATTACCTCAATAGATGCACAAAAGGACTTCAATAAAATTCAACAACGCTTCATGGTAAAAACTCTCAATAAAATAGGTACCGATGGAACATATCTCAAAATAGGAAGAGTTATTTAGGATAAACACTCAGCTAATATCATACTAAATGGGCAAAAAATGAAAGCATTCCCTTTGAAAACTGGCACAAGACAAGGATGCCCTCCCTCACCATTCCTAGTCAACATAGTATCGAAAGTTTTGACCATGGCAATCAGGCAAGAGAAAGAAACAAAAGATATTCAAATAGGAAGAGAGGAAGTAAAATTGTCCCTGTTTGCACATGACATGATTGTATATTTAGAAAACCCTATTGTCTCAGCCCAAAGCCTCCTTAAGCTGATAAGCAACTTCAGCAAAGTCTCAGGACACAAAATCAATGTGCAAAAATTACAAGCATTCGTATATACCAATAATAGACAAACAGAGAGCTAAATCATGAATGAACTCCCATTCACAATTGCCACAAATAGAATAAAATACCTAGGAATACAACTTACAAAGGATGTGAAGGACTTCTTCAAAGAGAACTACAAACTACTCCTCCAGAAAACAACAGAGTACACAAACAAATGGAAAAACATTCCATGCTCTTGGATAGGAGGAATCAATATCATGAAACTGGCCATATTGCCCAAAGTAATTAATAGATTCAATGCTGTCCCCATCAAGCTACCATTAACTTTCTTCACAGAATTATAAAAAACTACTTTAAATTTCATATGGAACCAAAAAAGAGCCTGCATAGCCAAGACAATCCTAAGCAAAAAGAGCAAACCTAGAAGCATCACACTACCTGACCTGAAACTCTACTATTAGGCTACAGTAACCAAAACAGCATGGTACTGGTAACAAAACAGATATATAGACCAATGGAGCAGAACAGAGGTCTCAGAAATAACACCACACATCTAAAACCATCTGATCTTTGACAAACCTTACAAAACCAATAGGGAAAGGATTCCCTATTTAATAAATGGTGTTGGGAAAACTGACTAATCATATGCAGAAAACAGCAACTGGACCCCTTCCTTACACTTTATACAAAAATTAACTCAAGATGGATTAAAGACTGAAATGTAAGACCTAAAACCATAAAAACCCTAGAAGAAAACCCAGGCAATACCATTCAGGTCATAGGCATGGTCAAAAACTTCATTGCCAAAAGCAATGGTAACAAAAGTCAAAATTGACCAATAGGATCTAATTAAACTAAAGATCTTCTGCACAGTGAAAGAAACTTTCACCATAGTGAACAGCCAACCTACAGAATGGGAGAAAAGTTTTGCAATCTATCCATCTAACAAAGGGCTAGTATCCAGAATCTACAAAGAACTTAAACAAATGGACAAAACAACAACAACAACAGCAACAACAACAACAACAAAACCTCATCAAAAAGTGGGCAAAGGATGTGAACAGATACTTCTCCAAAAGAAGACATTTATGCAGCCAACAATCGTATGAAAAAAAAGCTCATCATAACTGGTCATTAGGGAAATGTAAATCAAAACCACAATGAGATACCATCTCACACCAGTTAAAATGGTGATCATTAAAAAGTCAGGAAACAACAGATGCTGGAGAGGATGTGGAGAAATAGGAATGCTTTTACAGTGTTGGTGGGAGTGTAAATTAGTTCAACCATTGTGGAAGACAGTGTGGCGATTCCTCAAGGATACAGAATCAGAAATATCATTTAACCCAGCAATCCCATTACTGGGGATATATCCAGAGGATTATAAATCATTGTACAATAAAGACACATACACACGTATGTTTACCGCAGCACTATTCACAATAGCAAAGACTTGCAACCAACCCAAATGGCCATCAGTGATAGCCTGGATAAAGAAAATGTGGCACATATATGCCATAGAATACTATGCAGCCATAAAAAAGAATGAGTTCATGTCCTTTGCAGGGACATAGATAAAGCTGGAAACCATCATTCTCAGCAAACTAACACAGGAACAGAAAACTAAACACCGCTTGTTCTCACTCATAAGTGGGAGCTGACGAAGGAGAACACATTGACACAGGGAAGGGAACATCACACACTGGGGACTGCCACGGGGTGGGGGCTTAGGGGAGGGATAGCATTAGGAGAAATACCTAATATAGATGACGGGTTGATGGGTGGAGCAAACCACCATGGCATGTGTAACAAACCTGCCCATTCTGCGCACGTATCCCAGAACTTAAAGTATAGTAAAAAAAGAAAATCTAATATAAAATTACACTGCACACCATTTTAATGCCTACTTCCAAGATGTTTGCATTATAGTTGCATTATTTTAAAAATTTTTTCATCTCTAATCATTTTCTGTTCATTTTATAATTCCCCGTATCTCTCTAAATATGGCTGTCCAGCAGGGATATGTAAAAATCACACTTACTTGATAGTTATTAGACACTTATTAAACATATTGGTATTTGAAAAGTGTACAGTAAGTCTACAGAAGAGAATCTTTAGAAGCAATTGTCCATACTAACAACTGTGTTTTTGTTTTAAAGTCGAATGACCTCTATTGACCTATTTAGAAATTAAATATAGAAATCAGTAAAATATTTGAGTGCAGTAACCTTAAAACTCAACCAAAATATTATGAGAGTAAAGTGGTTCATTTTATTGTATAAGTAAATGAAATTTGAGTTTTTGTGTGAAACATCGTAATATCAGAAAGAGAAAATTTGCTTATATGCAGAATTTAATTCAGAATTTCTTTGATATTTAGGCTCCTGCATTAAGTTAGACCTCAGTTTGATCATTATAGTGTCTATAAACATATTTATTATGCACATATACATATTTATCTTGTATTATAGATAATTGCTCATATCAGCCTCATTCCTGGATCCATTATAACCCTGTGATACATTTAAAGACCCCAAAATTGGGGAATCTCTAGGTATGGTAGTTAATTCAGGAAGGACACATTTAAACCACATGAGCAGATTTACTCAGAAATTCTTATAACCTTCAACCCTGTGCTTCAATCTTATTCTGAGTGTGACAGCTTAAATCTTTGGCTCTGCAGCCAGGAAATGACCTCAAATTCAGATCTGGTGTTGGACACTCACCTAACTCATCCTCTTCCCTACAGCCATGCTCCCTATCTGCTCTTGCCACACTACCTATGCAGCTTACTTTTGGAGAAGTTTTCCTTGTGGATACATTGCAATACATGCGTGTTTTATTACTCATCCTATGCCCATAGCAATCCAGTACATATCTTCTACCTGCTACATCCATGCTTTGCTAGTTGCACTTATGTTCTGATTCTCGCCTATGGTTTTCTCAGTTCACCTGTTTTTACTTATTGTTTATATATACATACGTTTATATAAATATATACATACATATGTGTGTGTATATAAAAATATACATATTCATGCGTCTGTGGAGGATTTAGGCATTTGAATTAAATGTCATTCTTTTGTTTTAGAAGTCCCTACTGTAAAGTTGCAACTTTCTAATATTATTTGAATGCTAGAAATATTTTCAAATTTTTATTTTACTTTAAGTTCTGGGATGCATATGCAGAATGTGCAGGTTTCTTACATAGGTATATGTGTGCCATGGCGGTTTGCTGTACCTATCAACCTGTCATGTAGGTTTTAAGCCCCACATGCATTAGCTGTTTGTCCTGGTGCTCCTGATGCTCTCCCCTCCCCTCACTCCCTGACAGGTCCCAATGTGTGTTGTTTCTCTCCCTGTGTCCATGTGTCCTCATTTTTCAGCTCCCACTTATGAGTGAGAACATGTGGTGTTTGGTTTTCTATTCCTGTGTTAGTTTATTGAGGATGATGACTTCCAGTTTCATCCATGTCCTGGCAAAGGACATGAACTCATTCTTTTTTCACGACTACATAATACTCCATGGTGTATATGTGTCACATTTCCTTTACCCAGTCTATTATTTATGGGCATTTGGGTTGGTTCCATGTCTCTGCTAATGTAAACAGTGCTGCAATAAACATACATGTGCATGTATCTTTATAGTAGAATGATTTGTATTCCTTTGGGTATATACCCAGTAATGGATTGGTGGGTCAAATGGTACTTCTGTTTCTAGATCCTTGAGGAATCACCACACTATCTTCCCCAAGGGTCCAGCTAATTTACATTCCCACCAACAGTGTAAAAGTGTTCCTATTTCTCCACAGCCTCACCAACATCTGTCTTTTCTTGACTATTTAGTAACCGCCATTCTGACTGGCATGAGATGGTATCTCATTGTAGTTTTGATTTGCATTTCTCTAATGATCACTGATGGGTTGAGCTTTTTTTATGTATGTTTGTTGGTCACACAAATGTCTTTTTTTGAGAAGTGTCTGTTCATATCCTTTGCCCACTTTTTGATGGTGATATTTTTCAGAGTTCTTTTTTAATTCAATTCAGCAAGAACAACACTTCTAAAAACTCTGCAATTGTGCTGTACTTATAAAAATGTTTTCCTTCAGAAAAAGATTTCTGCAAGTGATCAATGGTATTTACCCTTCATGGTTCTAGGGCTGTCACTAGATGTGTCCTCTTCTAACTCATTTCTCCAAAACGCACCATTAATTGCAACTGTTGGCAGAGGCATGCTGTCCTCAGGGCAAGCCTAATGAAGAGCTGTCCACAAGATTTACATGCTCCAAAATAGGTCTTTTAGATGCTTCCTGGTTTTAGTACCATGCTCATTCTCATAGTTTCTTTCATGCCTATGATGGGGAAATAAGTCTCTCTGGAACCACAACGGCTCCACTGGGTCATGGGCCTTTTGGTTTCATAGTTGCTCCCTCATTCTAAATTAATTTCAGTCAAAATAAACTCTAATTTAACAATATCCATTAGAAAAAAAATGAATCTGGAGTTTAAACTTGCTGATACAATTAATGCAATTGATAATCTACTATTTGAAAAGCATTTAAAATATACCAAAATGAGCATAAAAAATAATGAGTTTCTCATTTGTGGAAAATGAAGTCGAAGGTTCCACGTGAACCCTCTAGCTGAGCACATCTTGGAATTAATGTATGAATACCGCCTCCTGCAAATGAGACTAAAATGTAAATGAGAATAATGTATTTATTTTGAAAAAAGTATGCAAACAGCCATAACAAATAGATCATTTCACTTGCAGACCTCTTTTCCACTCAAGCAAATGGCTTTTGATTTAGAAACCTGACTTTCTTTTTTATACTACTGAGAAGCATTAGCTGACGTAATTTTTGATTATGTCTACCTAGGAATATCAAATTGCCTATAATCACAGAATTCATTGGTCTTTGTTTACTTAACTCAGATATGCTTCTTAAATATTCTTATATCAGTGGATATGTCTTCTACTGTGGATATTTTTGCACAGATTGGTTCCATTTTTCAACTGTACAGATTTTGTATTTTATTAATTAAATTGGTGGCTGAGTTTGGGTGGCACATACTTGTGATCTCAGCACTTTGAGACATCCTGAGGTGGGAGGATCACTTAGGGCCAGGAGATTGAGACCAGTCTGGACAACAGAATAAGATCTTGTCTCAAAATAAATAGTCTTGGATGTGATTCTTTTGCTTGGAAAGACATTTCAACAAGATGCTTCCCCTAAGTCAATATAAGGTCTTTCACTGTCTTTAGTTGCTGTCATGTTCTCTCTGATGCACAATGTTTTCTTTGAAACCAACTTGTCCCTAAAGTTCTGGAATAATATCTTTAAAATGCTTATTTTGGTATAAATCCTCCATTATTCTTCATCTCCACAATATTGCATTTCAAATCAAAATCCTAATTGTATAAAAAAGAAAATTTTTACTTTCTTTTTGTATTTTGTTTCACCAAAAATAATAATACCTTCAATCAATACTTATAATTATTTTATATCTCTTACAAGTAACAGGGAATTTAGAATTTCCAAATCTTTTTTTTTTCACTTTAAAGAGAGGAATGAAGGGTGGTGGAAAGGATATAGGCTTGGAAAGGGAGTCTTTAAAGTCTATAGCTATGACCAAGAGGATATAAATATGCATAGATTTGGAAGGAAGACTATTTTATATGTATATTAAAGCTTATACTAATTACATCAAGATTCAAGCAGAATTAATAATGTCAATTCTGATCACATCAGGCAATTTGAACTCTCATTCATTTAATAAAAATTTACCAAGCACCTTTTAGGAAGTGTTCCAGGCACATGCGATACATCAATGAACAACACCAAATAAATAAATCCTTGTCCTTGTGAAGATTGTATTCTTATAGGTGAAGACAAACAATAAACAGAGAACATAATAAGCAAGTAAATTATATAGTATCTTAGAAGTTGATGAGTACTATGGGGGAAAAATAAATTATATGCAGTAAGAGGAATCAGAAGTACTATGATCAGGGTCAGTGTATTAGTCAACTCAGGCTGCTATAACAAAATTCCGTGGACTGAGTGGATTAAACAACAGAAATTTACTTTATTACAGCTCTAGAGATTGGAAGTTCCAACATCAAGTTGCTTTCTCACTGTGTTCTCACATGGATGACACACACACACACACAAAGTGAGAGAGAGCTCTCATGTCTCATCCTATAAGGACACTAAGATCACAGCCCCACTCTTACCACATCATTTAACCTTAATTATTTCCTTAGAAGCTCTATCACCAAACAACAGCCGCATTAGGGGTTAGGACTTTAATATATGAATTTCGAGAGGACATATTTAGTCCATTGCAGAAAGCTTGCAATGTGAAATAGAGTGGTCGGGGTATGCCTTACTGAGAAGGTATATTTGCGTACATTTTATAGGAGGTATGAACTTAGCTATCCCAATATCTAGGGGGAGGCAGCCCAGGTATAAGGAGCAACTAGAGCAAAAGTATTAGGAGCATGATATGCAAGAGCATTAGAAGATCAGTGAGGCAGGAGCAGAATGAGTTTTAGGGAGAAAGGTAGATAAATTTTGAGAGATATTGTGGTGGAGAGATGATGGTGCTTCAATGTGACAGAAGCTTGGTGACACAGGTCACTGATGCTTTTATGACAGAGGTCATAAAAATGGTCAGAATTTGAAACTATTTGGAAGCTAAAACCCACAGCATTTGTGACAAACTGGATGTAAACAGTATGAGAGAAAAATAATTCAAGGAAAACTATAAGATTTTTGACCTAACCAACTTAAGCATGTAGTTATCATTAGGTGACATGGAGAAGCCTGAGAAACCTTCATAATTGGAACAGATTGGGTAGCAGTGAGATAAAAATTCAATTTAAGACATATTAAGTTTGATGTATCTGTTAGACATCCAAATGAGATTTCAGGTAGGCATCTGGGTATATAAGTATGATGTTTAAGTGAGAGGTTTAGCATAAAGTTATAAATTAGAAAATTATTGTCATATAATATTTTAAAATATGAGACTTTATGTCACCTCCAAGAAAGTAAGTATAAAATAAAGAAGAAACAGTATGAAAATGCTGCCCTGGAGCACTGTAACAGTAAGAGTTGTGGAGAAGACAGCCATCCAAAGGAGGCAGAATAAAAGCAATCATTGAGGTAAAAGGAAAACCAAAATAATGTCATTCCATGGAAAACAAAGGAATAAAGCCTATCGAAGAAAAAGGCCTAATGAGCTGTGTCAGATGCTACCAAGATGTCAAGTGAAATGAAGACTGAGGATTGATCATTAGTTCTAGCTATATGGAGGTCATCGGTAACCTTGACAATAGCAGTTTTGATGTGATGGTAGGCCATCAGCATCAAAGTCTGACAAGAATGAGTTCCAGAAACAATAGGAGAAAAATTAATATAGACAACTCTTCCAAGAAATTTTTCTGCCAAGATAAGTGGAGATATCAACATAGTTTGAAGTCACAGATGCCATAATTTTCCAATGGATTGGAGTGGGAAAGGGGAGAAAGAAAGAAGTCCAGGATGGCCCAAAGATGTGGCATACAACATCTGTAAGAAAGCAATTGTCATTCCCTGGATAAGAATACTGCAGAAATCTATTCAAATAGTAATGTCTATTAATAATATGCCATTGAACATACGAGTCTGAAATCTATGGAAGAGGTTCATTAAAAATATTAGAGTTATCAGCATAGAGGGTATCTAAAACCACGAGGCTGGATAAATCACCATGGAGTAAGAAAATGGAAAAACGTAGAGCCAAGTTGCATCAGGAAGACAAAAAGAAATCAGCAATGGAGACTGAGAAGGCATAATCAGGTGGGAGAGAACCAGAAGTTAAGTTTCGAAAGGTATTTCAAAGGATGACCAACTGTGTCAAAGGATGATGATAGTTCAAGTAAGATGAGTAACAGAGATCTGGCCTTAAGGTTTCAGTAACAGAGACCATTCATTGGTAATCTTGACAGAAACCAATATGATGGAAAACTGAAGGTAAGAGTCTGACTGGCATGGGTTCAAAAGAGAATGGAAGAAAAATAATTGCAGACAGTAAGTAATAGCACAAACAACTCTCAAAAGAATCAGAGAAACTGAGTGAAGGCTGGAAGGAGAGGAAATATTAAGAGATCTTAGTTTTGTTTTTCAGAGAAAAACATCCGCATGCTTGTATGCTGATGGGAAACATCCATGAGAGATGTGGGAGAGAGAGGAAAAAAGGGCTAGTTCTTTTTCTCCATGATATCTTAAGAGATCCACCCCTTAATAAGGGTAAAATTTCTTAGTTTCTATTGGAGTAAAAAGTTGTAGATATGCCCAGAGAGGAGATTAAGTATATAGGGGATTTTGCTAATGACAGATCATAAATTCCAAGGGTCACAGTGGAAGGACTTCAAGAATGAGGAAGAGATATGAGCTGGGCAGAAAAGAAAATTGGCAGAATTCTCTGGAGATTAGAATAAAAGGGATGAGCATGGTCCAGATGTCTGGAGTTACTTGAGATGACTTACATAAGTATAAGTAAATTAAACAGTGGTGTTAAGTCCTATTGTTCCCAAAGCAAATATTGGTGATACAGTGTAGGCTCTGGGCTACAGAAGGCTGAGCATTATCTGGAAATCTCTTCTTCTCTTTTGTATGTTTGTCAAGCATAGCTTGACATTTCATCAAGCTGTGGTCTGATAGTGGCCTTTCCCTCACCCACCTCTTAGACTCCAGACGTACTGCTCAGTTGCCAGTGCAGCAAGAGGGGACAGACTTTTTTTGTTTTTCCACGTCTTCCTGTCACTGCTTTAAGAAAACACACCTTTTACAAAAAAGAAGAAAAAAAAAAAAAGCAGACAGAGAAAGAGAGAGACAGATGTGAAACCTAAATGTACTGTCTGCTTAGTGAAGCACGAGATCTTGCCGTGGGCATGAAACAAAGGTCTGCTTCCTACAAAGGATGTGATTACCTTTTTGGAAAACGGATCTTATTAATTGGTTTTATAAGGAGAAAAGTAAACAATAGTCCAGGGAAAGCATAGTGAAAACAAGAGCAAGTGAGAGAGAGAGAAAAGAGGAAGAAAAGAAGTAAGAGGAGTAAAAAGTAAGAAAGTGGGAAGGAGGAAAGGGAAGAAAAGACGATAAAGAAAGACACACTAGCATGTATTCTATTGGGCCAAAATATTTTAACCCCTTAATTTAAAAATAATCAACACTGCTCTCATATCACCTAAACAGAGAAAGAAATTTCATATTATGCAATGTTTTATAGAGAGAATAAAATTATTACATTCAAATTACTGTGTATTGTAATAAAATATTCCAATTGTTTGTTAAAAAAAAAAAGAAAAAGAAAACACATCAGCTCTGCAGTGCTGTGAGATTTGTCGGGCAGCTCACGCTGCCTATGCTCTGAGCATTCACCTTTCACAGAGCTACTTATTTGGTAACATTCTTTTGGTACCTTTCAGAAGAGATTTTCATGGAAAATTCAAGGCGATTTCATTCCACCTTGCTGTGGTAAAACAGAATTGAGTCCTCAAATCAAGATGCCAAACTCCCATCCCAGCTCTACTGCCATGCCTACAAAGAAATCCAAGACTGATATAAATCCAGAGGATCTTTGCATGCTGCAAGGGAGATTCTCCACATACTGCGTTTTCACTCCTGTAACAAATGTTTAGAAACATTTCCTAGACAGCAGAGATGAGTGAACAAGAAAAGCAGTCCAGAATGAAGCATGTATGCCATGTATAAATACTTCACCAATGGTAACTGTACTACTGACAAACAACGTTATGCCCTGACAAAAATTTAAATGTAGTACAAAAGTCACTCTAAGAAGAATTCAGTGTTTCTACTCAGATATCACAAACTGTGTTTTTAAATTAAAGAGATATATTGTTAATTTCCTGCTTGGAATTACCAAGTGACTAAACATGTTTGCCAGAACTGGGAGAGCAAACTGCTCAAGAAATTTCCTAGAAATTGAAAGAAAACTGTTTATATTATAGTTCTAATTGGCCCCTTATCTGGGGCTGAGGGATTGATGAAATAATTATTAGTGTACATAATGGCAAGTTTTGTGTAAAGATAAAATGAAAGAGTTTTAATTAACTCCAACAAACTTTGACATATGCAAGTGCTTACTCCCTGAAGATTGCTTTTCATTTTATTAATGACACTGGAGGTGACACCATGACCACGTGTTGTGAGGAAATATGCTTTAGCCTGCTGATTCTGTCAGTAGCATTAATATTCTTGATTGCCATTTGTAGCATTTTTCCAGTCCTCCTAATGACATAAAATTTCTTTCCTTTCTGTAGTCCCAGAAATCATAACAGGGGACATGGAGTCAGCCATGGCTGTGGACCTAAACCCCTGGGTAGAATATGAATTTCGAGTGGTGGCCACCAACCCTATTGGGACAGGAGATCCAAGCACCCCATCTCGAATGATCCGCACAAATGAAGCAGGTAAACATTTGGATTAGTCAGATTGGATTTGGTATGCTTCTAATCGTCTTGAAAGTGAGGTGAATTCACCATGATTGCTCCATTGCTTGCCTTAGCATAATTTGTCCTGATTCATTTACCTAAACATCATAAAATTATTTTCTTTAAAATAATTATTTCATTTTATTTGTTCTGAGAACATTTTCTCCTTGTTTCCACAGATACAACCATCTAAATGCTTAAATTTTCTCCCAATCCTTGCACTGATCTTCAGGTTATCATGAAACTGAAGCAGTTCATTTATTCTTCTAATAATATACTCATTCAATATAGCATACCCTTAAGATTCAGAATAAATCTGCTCCCCTTCTTTTTCTCCAGTGATACTTTACTTGAATTACAGTGTACTTCCTTAGATCTCTTTTATGTTACCCTTCACCACTAAACCCACATAAATTACACTTTGCAAAAAGGAAACATAGTCCTTCCTTGACCTACTGCCTTCTTGAAGTTTATATGTAATATAAATACCAATCTACTCGACTTTGAAAACATTACATTATTCTCATCTTTTAGAAAAAGCACATCTGATAAAATGTTCCTAATGACTGAGGAATTAACAGCTCTATTTGAATTTTAAGATAGCTTGCCTATCACATGGAAGGAGCAAAAAAATAAAGAAATAAGGAATACAGAAATTTTCTGAGTAGATTTTTTATGATGTTGGACAAAGTCTTATTGAGGTCTATCTTTTATGTCTCCCTAATATTGTATATTTAGAAAGTGTCTGGTTACACATTTACTTAGGGGAACATAAATATTAATAGTGTTGATAAGAACAATATGAAAACAATAGAAAGAGGAGGATCAGGGATAGGTACAGGGAGGAAAAAATAACAAATGTTAATGTTTTATGCTCAATGATAATACACGAGTCTCAAATAAAAGTGCACTGAAAATGAAGATTTGTCGTATATGTTCAGTGCCCTACATTGAAACCTAGAACAGTGTTTGGTACTGGTACTCAACATGTCATATTTGTAAAGGGAACAATTTTTTCCTTTATAGCCCCCTATGCACACCAGTACACAGGTCAGATAAGCATGTACATACAAGACGAAGAATTAACTGTGTCCATTGTGTGTTATAGTTATGGAACTGAACCAAAAATATGACTTTTGACCTCTAACAAATTGAACAAAGCTTATAATCATTAAAATAAACTATCAAAACAGTTGGCTTTTTCTCTAAAACATATTATGGCTCTCTAGGAAGGAAGGAGAATGGAGGAAGGGAGGGAGGGAAAAGAAAGAAAACAAATCCCAAGATGGCCCACTAGACTCAGATAAATGGAACAGCTCCTACTGAGGGACCCAGAGGACTGGCGTGCTCCTAACAGATCTTCACAGGGAAGGCACTGAGAGTGGACAGAGGGAAGACAGGGAGACTCGGCTGATGGGGGGAGAAAGTTGGGAACCCTATGCGGGGCTACAGCACACTCAGACTTATTTCTAGCCCCCAACAGCTCTGGGGGAATTGGTGAGTTGAACTGGCAAGAAGCAACCCACTCTTGCTACAGGCCTCTGGAACCCGAGCAGAAGGAGACCCCCTAGACCACCACGGACTCTGGCAGGGAGAGCTCCATAGAGAAGTGATAGGAGCTGCAAGCCAGCTGATGTGGAGCACAGAGGGTTTGGTACAAAAGTATCGGTAGTGGAGCATGGTCAGGGACGACCATACCCCTAGGTCTGATTTGCTCCATAGGAGACTTTAGCCCTAGGGAAACTTTCTGTCTGTCCTGAACTCTGTAAGGCAATTTTGCCCATCAGATGGGGCCAGTCCGACCTGAGCAACACCTTAGTCTGCTGGCCTCTCCGAAGGCCTCAGTATGGCCACACCTGCATGCACAGAACCCTCGGGAGCCTTGGGAGGCCTCATCATGGCTTCTGCTCTGGCGGACCCTGACTGCAAGGCAGAGAGCTCAAGCGGGGTGGCTCCTATGGCCACTCAACAGCCTGCACAGTCTTTCCTCACGCTGCATCCGCAGCGTCCCCCATATTCCTCCATGGGGCAACTCCCAAATGAGTTTGCTGGGTGTGTCTGCTTAGGAGTAGGGGTGGGGATTTGGGTTTGCTTTCCTTGCCCTGACAGCACCTGATAGTGCAGTCTGCTACCCCTTCCCCTGCCAACCACCATTGCAGACAGAGTTTTGGTGGGTACAGAGCCAGCAAGCCCCACCCCAACAAGTACCCCACACTTACGTTCAGAATGTACAGAGAACAGCAGATCCTCCCCCACCCTGAGTGACCCCTCCGGCTTTCAGAGCAGAGAAGACACCCAGACCTGCGCATGTCAGTGCCCCGCCCCCAGCCAACACCACCTCCAGTGCAAGGAGGTACACGGTTGTCATCAGTTATGCCCCCCACCACCACCACCCTCACCCCAGGCCCAACCCCCACTACATTGCCTCTGCCACTGTGGTAAAAGTCCCCAGGGTGACAGGCACCCAGGAACCCACTAGCACTCACAGATAGAAAGATTCAGTATCGTTAAAATGAACATACTACCCAAAGCAATTTATAGAGTTCACGGTATGTCTATTAAACTACCATTGACATTCTTCAATGAACTACCAAAACTATTTTAAAGTTCATATGAACCAAAAAAGAGTTCACATAGTGAAGGCAATTCTAAGCAAAAAAAAAGAAAGCCGGAGGCAACATATTATCCAACTTCAAACTATACTACAGGGCTACAGTAACCAAAACAGCATGGTATTGGTACTAAAACAGACATAGATGGGTGGAACAGACTAGAGAGTGCAGAAATATGGACTAACTCCTACAACCATGTGATCTTCGACAAACCTGACAAAAACAAGCACTGGGGAAAGGATTCCCTATTCAATAAATCATGCTGAGATAACTGGCTAGCCATATACAGAAGATTAAAACTAGACCACTTCCTTTCACCATATACAAAAATTAACTCAAGATGGATTAACGACTTAAATGTAAGATACAAAACTATCAAAACCCAAGAAAAAAAACCTAGGTAATACCATTCTGGTTATAGGAACAGGCAAAGATTTAATGATGAAGATGAAAAAGCAATTACAACAAAAACAAAAATTGACAAATGGGATCTAATTAAACTTAAGAGCTTCTGCACAGCAAAAGAAACTGTCAACAGAGTAAACAGATAACCCACAGAATATGAGAAAATTTTGGCAAACTCTGTATCTGATAAAGGTCTAATATCCAGCATCTACAAGGAACTTAAATAAATTTCCAAGAAATAACAAACAGCCCCATTAGAAAGTGCACAAAGGACATGAGTAGACACTTTTCAAGAGAAGACATACATGTGGCCAACAATCATATGAGAAAAAGCTCAACATCACTGATCATCAGAGAAATGCAAAATGCAATGATATTAAAACCACAAATAAGATACCATCTCACGCCAGTCACAGTGGCTATTACTAAAAAGTCAAAAAATAGCATGCTGGCAAGGTTGCAGATTAAAAGGAACACTTATACTCTGTTGGTGGGAGTATAAATTAGGTCAACCATTGTGGAAGACAGTATGACAACTCCTCAAAGACCTAAAAACAGAAATAACATTTGACCCGATACTCCCATTACTGGGTATATGCTCAAAGGCTTAAATACCTGGGTGATGAAATTACCTGTACAACAAATCCCCATGTCATAAGTTTACCTGTGTAACACACCTGCACATGTACCCCTGAACTTAAAAGTTTAATTTTTAAAAAAATTCCATATGATCAAATTATCACATTAAAATTAAATAACAATACAAAAGATGTTCAGTTTTTTCCATATAAAAATTAAACAATCAAAAAAAGGTAAAATGGCTTAAATATGTTGGAAAAGATTCATCCACAGAAAATCCAACTTTTCCACTTTTGTGATTTGCCTGTTATAAGTTGTTTTTTCTGCTACCTTTTCAATAGCATGAACTCTAAATTAAACATTAATTGCCTGGTTGGATTTTCATGCATCCATAAAACCAGCCATGCTTTCATTGTGTACAGGTGTTCATTAATTAAAAGCATAACAGGTTAGTTGTTCTTCATTTTATGTACTCACTGTGCAGATACTGAAATGACTGCCAATAGTAGTACTTATGCTCACATATTTTCTAAAAAGGGCTGCCTTACTTTGCATATTGTTAATTGTGTTTAAACAAAGACAAAGATTGCTGCCTAATTCAGAGGCTCTCTATAAATATTCATTTCAAAAATAAATAATCCATTTGGGATGAATAATCCTTTTCAACTTTTTATGGTATAAATCTCCTTGTGCTATAAAAAGCATTTTAGCAAAATCACTTTTACATTTCAAGCTAAAGTGTATTCAGATTATACATTTTAAAAGAATGTCTATTTCTGCATCTACCTCAATCATGTATTGCCTGTCTCTATTTTATCATGAGTTCTATATACATGACATACTTTAGTCCATTAAAATCTTATGGAAGAGAAGTAGTATGAAAAATGCACGAAGTACTCTCCTTTGAAAGTGAGTTGAAGATTTGCATTGCGTACTTTATGCTTCTTGTACTGTGGTACCACATACATAGGGCTAGAGTTCCTAATGGTGTTGAACCAAGTGTTGAATTATATGCCTGTTTTGTCAGGCAGCACAGATTTAAAGAGACACCAATATCTTGAGACATCCTCTCAAATGATGCACTCTGCCTCTATTAAGTACATATCTAGTATTTTAAAAGATAATGCTGTTCTAAAGGGCCAACTAAACTTTGAAAATAGAGCTGCTTGGGAGAGAAAAGGTCTCACATTAGGGATGTTGAATTGTAAGTGATATGCCTCTTTAAGGTTCACTTATTTAATAGAATATTCTAAATTCCAAAGCAGTGTAGCAAATCATTTCTCCTATAGAATTGCTTCTTTTCTGCATACCAAAAACCAGAATTTTTCTTTACAATTTTTATGAAGAGTATATTTTGAATTGTCCAGTCATTGAGAAACACTCAATCAGGCATGGTGGCTCATGCCTGTAATCTTAGCACTTTGGGATGCTGAAGCATAGGGATCATCTGAGTGCAGGAATTCGAGACCAGCCCAGCAAACATGGCAAAAACCATCTCTGCTAAAAATACAAAAATCAGCCAGGCATGGTAGCACAGGCCTGTAATTTTAGCTATTCAGATGACTGAGGCATGAGAACCTGGGAGGCAGAGGTTGCACTGAGCAGACAATGCACCACTGCACTCCAGCCTGGGTGACAGAGTGAGACTCGCTCTCAAAAAATAAATAAATAAATAAATAAGTAAATAGGAAAGAAACACTCTTGACAGTCAGCAAAGATGAGATCATTGGTTCAGTCCAATTTCTTAGTATTAGGATGTCAAAATAATAATACAAATATATATTTTTACTTTTATGCACACATTTAATTTTTAATTTATGTGGGTACACAGTAGGTGTATATATTTTGGGGTTACATGAGATATTTTGATACAGGCATACAATGCTTAGTAATTATATCAGGATAAATAGGGTATTCATCCCCTCAAGCATCTATCCTTTGTGTTTCACACAATCCAATAATACGCTTTTAGTCAGTTTAAAATGTACAATTAAATTATTTATTACTACAGTCACCCTGTTATGCTAGCACATACTAGGTCTTATTTATTCTTTCTAACTAATTTTTTATATCCATTAACCATCTTCCCTTCCCCTCAACCCCCAACTACCAACTACACTTCCCAGCCTCTAGTAACCATCCTTCTACTCTCTATTTACATGAGTTCGATTGTTTTAATTTTTAGATCATACCAATGAGTGAGAACATGTGATGTTTCTCTTTCTGTGCCTGGCTTATTTCACTTAGCATGATGACCTCCAGATCCATCCATGTTGTTGCAAATGACAGAATTTCATTCTTTTGTAGAGCTCAATAATACTACATGTATACAAGTACCACATTTTCTTTATCCATTCATCTGCTGATGGACATTTGCTTCCAGATCTTGACTATGGTGAATATTACTGTAATAAACATGGGAGTGCAGATATCACTTCAATAAACTAACTTCCTTTCTTTTGGGTATATACCTAGGAGTGGGATTGCTAGACCGTATGGTAGCTCTATTTTGAGTTTTTTTAAGGAACCTCCAAACTGTTCTCCATAGTGTTGTACTAATTTATGTCCCCACAAACAGTGTATGAGGGCTCCCTTTTCTCTAGATCCTCACTCGCATTTGTTATTGCCTGTCTTCTGGATATAAGCCAAGTAAACTGGGGTGAGATGATGTCTTATTGAAGTTTTGATTTGCATTCCCCTGATGATCAATGATGTTGAGCACATTTTCATATGCCTATTTGCCATTGATATGTCTTCTTTTGAGAAATATCTATTCAAACCTTTTGCCCATTTTTTAAATTGGATTTTTAGATTTTTTCCTATATAGTTGTTTGACCTCTTTATGTATTCTATTTATTAATCCTTTGGTGGATAGGTTGCAAATATTTTCTCCCATTCTGTGGGTTGTCTCTTCCCTTTGTTTACTGTTTTCTTTGCTGTGCAGAAGCTTTTAAAATTATCCCATTTGTCTATTTTTGCTTTAGTTTCCTGTGCTTGTGGTATATTGCTCAAGAAGTCTTTGCCTACTCCATTGTCTTGGAGAGTTTTCCCAATGTTTTCCTGCAGTAGTTTCATATTTTGAGGTCTTCGATTTAAATCTTTAATACCTTTTGATTTTTTATATGGTAAGAGATAGGATCTAGTTTCATTTTTCTGCATACAGATATCCAGTTTTCCTATTTAGTGAAGAAACTGTCCTTTCCTTGATGTATGTTCTGAGAACTTGTATGGAAAATAAGTTCACTGTAGATGTATGGATTTATGTTGGGGTCCTCTATTATGTTCCATTGGTCCATGTGTCTGTTTTTATGCCAGTGCCATGCTGTTTTGATCACTGTAGCTCTCAAGTATAATTTGAAGTCTAGTAATACGATTCCACCAGTTTTGTTCTTTTTGCTTAGGATAGTTTTGGCTATTCTAGCTCTTTTGTGATCTGATATAAACTTAAGCATTGGTTTTTCTATTTCTGTAAAGAATATCATTGTTATTTTGATAGGGATTACATTAAATCTCTAGATTGCTTTGGATAGTATGGACATTTTACCAATATTGTTTCTTATAATTCATGAACATGGAATATCTATTATTTTGTGTCATTTTCAATTTATTGCATCAGTGTTTTATAGTTTTTGTTATAGAGATCTTTCACTTATTTGGTTAATTCCCAGGTGTCATATTTTATTTGTAGCTATAGTAAATAAGATTAGTTTCTTGATTTCTTTTTCAGATTGTTCACAGTTTGCATATAAAAATACTACTGATTTTTGTATGTTGATTTTGTATCCTGAAAATTTACTGAATTTGATCATCAGTTCTAATTGTTTTTGGATGGGGTCTTTAGATTTTCCCAAACATATGATTATATCATCTGCAAACAAGAAAAAGTTGATGTCTTCCTTTCCAATTTGGATGCCTTTTATTTCTTTCTCTTGTCTGATTGCTCTAGCTAGGACTTCCAGTACTATGCTGAAAAACAGTGGTGAAAGTGGGCATCCTTGTCATGTTCCAGATCTAGGAGGAAAAGCTTTCAGTCTTTCCCCATTTAATATAATACTAGCTTGAGTTCATCATATATGATTTTTACGATGTTGAGTTATATTCCTTCTGTACCCAGTTTATTGAGAGTTTTTATCAGGAAGAGATACTGAATTTTATCAAATGCTTTTTCAGCATCAATTGAAATTATCATAGGTGTTTTGTCCTTCATTCTATTGATAATAATGTATCACATTGATTTATTTGTGTATGTTGAATTTGCCTTGCATCCCAGGGATAAATTCCACTTGGTCATGATGAATGAAATTTTTAATGTGTTGTTGAATTCAGTTTGCTAGTATCTTGTTGATAAATTTTGCATCAATACTTACCAGTGATACCAGTCTACAGTTTTTTTCTCTTTTTTGATATATCTTTGTCTATTTTTGGTACCAGAGTAATACTGGCCTCACAGAATGAATTTGGAAGTGTTTCCTCCTCCTCTATTTTTTTGAAATAGTTTGAGTAGGATTGGTATTAGTTCTTTTTTATTTTTTTTTTATTTTTATTTTTTCTTTATTATACTTTAAGGTACATGTGCACAACATGCAGGTTTGTTACATATGTATACTTGTGCCATGTTGGTGTGCTGCACCCATCATCAGCACCCATCAACTCATCATTTACATCAGGTATAACTCCCAATGCCATCCCTCCCCGATCCCCTCTCCCCATAATAGGCCCCAGTGTGTGATGTTCCCCTTCCAGAGCAATGTTGGGTAGAATTCAGCAGTGAAGCCATTGAGTCTAAGGCTTTTTCTGGATGTCCGTTTATGACAGCTTCAATCACACATTATTGATCTGCTTACATTTTGAATTTATTTATGGTTCAATCTTGATAGGTTGTATGTGTCTAGGAATTTGTCCATTTCTTCTAGATATTCCAATTTATTGGCACATAGTTGCTCATAGTAGCTACTAATGATCCTTTGAATTTCTGCAGTGTCAGATATAATGTCTCCTTTTCATGTGCGATTTTGTTTATTTGTGTATTCTCTTTTTTTCTTAGTCTGGCTAAAGATTTGTTCATTTTAACTTAAGAAAAAAACCCTGTTTTTCTATTGATCTTTTGTATTGTTTTCTTCATTTCAATTTCATTTATTTCTGCTCTGATCTTTATTATATTTTTCTTCTACTAATTTTGGGTTTGGTTTACTCTTGCTTTTCTAGCTCCTTAGGATGCATCAATAGGCTGCTGATTTGAAGTTTTTCTTTTTCTTTCTTTTTTTTTTTTTTAATGATGTAGGCACTTATAGCTATGAACTTTCCTCTTAGTATTGCTTTTGCTGTATCCCATAGGTCTCGGTATGCTGTGATTCCATTATCATTTGTCTCAAGAAATTTTTCAATTCCCTTCTTAATTTCTTCATTGACCCATGGGTCATTCGGGAGCATTTTTTAGTGACTTAACATATGGTCTATCCTTGAGAATAATCTATGTGCTGACGAAAAGAATGTGCATTCTTCAGCCGTCGGATAAAATATTTTGTAAATATTTATTAGGCCAGTTTGTTCCATAATGTAGGTTACATTCAATCTTTCTTTGTTGATTTTCTGTCTGGAAGGTCTATCTAGTGCTGAAAGTTAGGTATTAAAGTCTCCAGCTATTTTTGCAGTGAGGCGTATCTCTCTTTCCTTACCTCTCATAATATTTCCTGTGTATATCTGGGTACACAAGCATTGAGTGCATATGTATTTCAAATTGTTATATCCTCTTGCTGAATTCACCCCTTTATCTTTATATGGTGAACTTCTTTATGTCTTCTTATAGTTTTTGTCTTGAAATTTATTTTTTTCTGATATGAATATAGCTACTCCTGCTCTTTTGTGATTTCCACTGGCATGAAATATGTTTTTCTATCACTGTATTTTCAATCTATGAGTGTCTTTATAGGTGAATTGTGTTGCTTGTAGGAAACAGGTTGTTGTGTATTATTGTTTTAGCCATTCAGCCACTCTGTCTTTTGAGTAGAGAGGTTAGTCCATTTACATGCAGTGTTATTATTGATAAGTAAGGACTTACTCCTGCCATTTTATTATTTGTTTTCTGGTTGTTTTGTGGTCTATTCTTCCTTCTTTCCTTTCTTCCTGTCTTCCTTTTAGTGAAGGTATTTTTCTCTAATGATATGGTGTAATTTTCTTTTCATTTTTTGTGTGTCCCTTGTAAGCTTTTTGCTCTGAGGTTACCATGAGGTTTGCAAATACTAGCTTATAACCCATTATTTTAAGCCGAGAACAGCTTATCACTGTTTGCAAACAAAACAAACAAGTAAAAAGAAAACTAGTAAAAAATCTACACCTTAACTTTAATTACCTCCTTTTTAACCTTCTGCTGTTTCTATTTATATCTTATTGTACTGTCTCTGTCTTTGAATGTTGTTGTAGTTATTATTTTATGTTAATTCATCACTTAGTCTTTCTACTTAAAATAAGAGTAGTTTATACATCACAGTTACAGGGTTATAATATTCTGTTTTCCTGGGTACTTGCTATTACCAATGAGCTTTTTACATTCAGGCAATTATTTATTGCTCATTAATGTCCTTTTCTTTCTGATTGAAGTATTCTCTTTAGCACATCTTATAGGACAGGTCTGGTGTTGATGAAATCCCTCAGGTTTTCTTTGTCTGAGAAGCCTTTATTTCTCCTCATGTTTGAAGGATATTTTCACCAGATATATTACTCTATGGTAAAAGAGTAATTTTTTTTTTTTTTTTTCATTGGCACTTTAAATATGTCATACCGCTCTCTCCTGGCCTGTAAAGTTTCCACTGAAAGTCTGCTGCCGGACATATTGGAGCTCCTTTCTATGTTATTTGCTTTTTTATCTTACTGTTTTTAGGATTCTTTCATTATCCTTGAGCTTTGGGAGTTTGATTATTAAATGCCTTGAGGCATTGTTCTTTAGGTTGAATCTGCTTGGTGTTCTATAACCTTCTTCTACTTAAATATTAATATTTTTCTCTAGGTTTGGGAAGTTCTCTGATATTACCTATTTGAATAAACTTTATACCCCTATCTCTTTCTACCTTAGCTTTAAGGGTAAAACTCTTAGATTTGCCCTTTTGTGGCTGTTTTCTAAATCTTGTAGGTGTGCTTCATTATTCTTTTTTCTTTTGCCTAGTCTGACTATATATTTTCAAATAGTCTATCTTAAAGTTTACTAATTCTTTCTTCTGCTAGATCAATTCTACTATTAAAAGACTCATGCTTTCTCCAGTATGTCAGTTGCATTTTTCAGCTTCGGAGTTTCTGTTGGATTCTCTTTATTATTTCAATCTCTTTGTTAAGTTTATCTGGTAGAAATCTGAATTCCTTCTTGGCATTCTACTGATTTTTTTTTTTTTTACTTTCCTCATAACACCTATTTTGATTTATCTGTCAGAAAGTTCACATATCTCTCTTTCTCCAAGATTGGTCCCCGGTGCCATATTTGGTTCATTTGGTGAAGTCACGTTTTCCTGGATGGTCTTGATACTTGTGCATGTTTATCTGTGTCTGGCCATTGAAGAGTTAAGCATTTATTGCAGTTTTCGCAGGCTGGGCTTGTTTGTAACCTGTCTTTCTTGGGCAGGCTTTTCCAGGTACTTGAAAGGACTTGCATATGGTTATCTAGCTGTATCTGCTTTAGGGGACACCCCAAGCCCAGTAATGTGGTAGTTCTTTGAGACTAGTAGAGGTACTGCCTTGATAGTCTTGAACAAGATCTGAAAGAATTCTCTGGATTACCAGGCAGAGACTCTTGTTCTCTTTCCTTACTTTCTCCCAAACAAATTGAGTCTCTCTGTTCTGAGCCACCTGGAGCTGGGGATGAAGTGACATAAGTACCCTGGAGGCCACCACCCCTGGAACTGTGCTGGGTCAGACCTGAAGCCAGCACAGCATTCGGTCTCACCTATGGCCTGCTATAACCACTACTGAAAGTCACTCGCTGGTGACTGCCTATGTTTGCTCAAGGCCCTGGGGCTCTACAATTAGCATGTAGCAAAGTGAGCCAGGCCAGTGTCCTTCCTTTCAGGGTGGTGAGATCCCCTAGGGCCTAGGCGGATCCAGAGGTGCCATCCAGGAGCCAGGGACTAGAGTCAAAATCCTTAGAAGTCTACTTGGTATTCTATTGTGCTGCAGCTGAGTTGATACTCAAACCACAAGACACAGTCCTTCCCATTCTTCCCTCCCCTTTCCAAAGGCAGAGGAGCCTCACCACATGGTTACTGCCACCAAAAGCCCATGGGTCGTACTGCCAGTCTACTGCCAGTGTTCCCTTAAGGCCCAAGGTCTCTCAAGTTAGCTTTTGGTGAATGTTGCCTGGTCTAGAACTCACCCTTCAGGGCAGTGGGCTCCCTTCTGTCCCTGGGCAGGTCCAGCAATGCTGTCAAAGAGCCAACTCCTGGGATCAGGGACCCTAAGAGCTCTCTTAGTTCTCTGCACTTGTGTGGCTGAGCTGGTACCTAAGGTTCAAGACACTCTCCTTTACTTTTCATAGCAGATGATTAATCCTGCCAAGACTGTCTTTCTTTTCAAAGTAGTGGGTTCCTTTCTTGCCCAGGATATGTCTAGAAATTTCATACAGGAGCTAGGGTCTGAAAAGAGGACTTCACAACCATGACCAGTGCCCTATACTCCTGTGACTGAGCTGATATCCAAGAAGCAAGAAAAAGTTCTCCCCACTCTTCCTCCTCCTCTCCTAAAGTGGGAGGAAGGTATTTCTTACGGATCTTCAAGCTGTGCAGCCTGGACCAAGGAAAGGCGTGGCATCAACACTCCCCCAGCACGCCACCCCAGCTGATATTTTAGAGGTTACATGTTTTCCAAGTCTACTGAGCCCAGTTCAACACGGACTTGCCTAGGAATTGCAGTCCTTGTGGCCTAGACTACCTTTCAAGTTTATTTAGGGCCCCAGAGCACTCGAGCCTGAGGTGGTGAGGCTTACAGGAACTCAAGTTCTGACCACTGCGATAGGAGATTTCCCTCTGGCTAGGACTGGTTTAAATATTCCCTCTGAGCCGGGCACTGGGGCTCACACCTGTAATCCTACCACTTTGGAGGCCAAGGTGAGTGGATCACCTGTGGTCAGAAGTTCAAGACCAGCCTGACCAACATGGTGAAACCTCATCACTACTAAAAATACAAAAATTAGCCAGGCGTGGTAGTGGGTGCCTGTAATCCCAGCTACTTGGGAGGCTGAGGCACAAGAATCACTTGAACCCAGGAGGCAGAGATTGCAGTGAGCCAAGATCACGCCATTGCACTCCACCCTGGGCAACAGAGCGAGACTCTATCTCAAAAAAAATAAATAAATAAAACATTTAACTAAATAAATAAATTCCCTCTGTGGGTGGGTGGGTGTCAGCTGAGTTTGGTCTGGTTTTGCTTTTTTCTATAACCAGGCAACACTGAATCTAATGTCTCACAATTGCTGCACTCTCCCTCTCCCAAGCAAACAGAGTTTCTCTTCTGTGTTGCTGGGCCGCTGCTGGGGGATGGAGGAAGGGTGGTCTCAGTGATTCAGGACTGTTTTTCCTACCTCTTCAGTGCATCTTTCAGCAATTTGAAGTTTAAACCAGATACTGTGAGTGCTCACCTGATTTTTGGTTCTTACCAAAGTGCTTTTTATGTGCAGCAGTGTCCTTGCCAAGGGGACAATCAGTGGAGCCTTCTATTCTGCCAACTTGCTCTGCCTCCATCTCCTATATTTAAGTGCAATTTTCTTACAAGTTTTAGTTAGAGATTAGATAGATTGATAAATAAAGATAGATAGCCCTTGTTTGATTTTTGAAAAGTGTTAACATCATCAAACCAATATATAAATTGGGGATAATATAATGGAAATACTTCATTATTTAAAAAGATGACACTCAGGAGAAAAAAATCACATGTGGGGAAATGAATGTGAAATATACACTGTGGGTGAAATGGAAAAATATATAAAGTAAATACAGCATTGTCAATTTTGTCATATAATTGAATTTTAATATTCTATAAGTTACATGTTCTTAACACTGTTGAAAGATAAATGAAGGCCGCAGTGGCTCAAGCCTGTAATCCCAGCACTTTGCGAAGCGGAAGCGGGCAGATCACGAGGTTAGGAGATCCAGACCATCTTGGCTAACACGGTGAAACCCTGTCTCTACTAAAAACCCTGTCTCTACTAAAAAATACAAAAAAATTAGCCGGGCGCAGTGGCGGACGCCTGTAGTCCCAGCTACTCTGGAGGCTGACGCAGGAGAATGGCGTGAACCCGGGAGGCAGAGCTTGCAGTGAGCCGAGATCGTGCCTCTGTGCTCCAGCCTGGGCCACAGAGCCAGACTCTGTCTCAAAAAAAAAATTAAAAAAAAAAAAAAAAAAAAATGAAAGGGAGAAAAGATACAGTTAACTATGTACCTTGTCATTCAGAAAGGTTTGATCTTCTCTACAGTATAAAATTTCTATTATCTTCAAAGCTATTGGTATACATCTCAATATTTGCAGTTTATTTCAAATTTTAATGAATTATATATACACACATGAATGAATATACATATAGGCTTATGTGTGTATGTATCTTTTAAAGAAAAAAAGTGCACCTATAATGAAAGTTTGGAGTTTTTATCTAGATTAATGTTCGACTGCACCACTTAATAGCAAGGTGGACATAGGCAAGAAGTATGGCATTTAAGGCTTAAATTTCTCACTCATACAATGGGGATACCACAACCTACTCCTTTTGACCATTGTATTAAATAAGTTTTTTAAATGCATATAAAGAGCTTTGCACAGTGCCTGGCACATGATAAATGCTCAATATTATTGGAAGCTATTTTATTATATCACCTCCATTGTTAATTTAAATGAGTTACTGATTTATTCGATGGAAATTTACAAACTAGTAATCATGAAAAAAGTATATTTTTTCATACTAAGGAAACATTTTCAGAGTTAAATACATGTTTGTTGATGTAGTAAGAACGCTACAGTCTCTTGGCTTGCAGCTCTGCAGTCAACTTCCCAAGATATCCTCACTGTGAGAAGTCTCTGCTGCAGACAGCCAGCGTTCTATCATGCCCTATCATCTAGTCCACTAGAACAACAGGAGAGTCAAGAGAACGTTTTAGCATATGGAACACACTACAGAGCATGCATGTCTTCTAAATCATCCTTGCAAACCTCTAGCTGGTCTTCCTATGATGCTTTTTCATTCTTCTTATCTAATTAGTACTGTCTGTAAGGAGGTTTGATATTTCTCAACATTTAGCCATTTTCTTTGGTTCTTGTAGCATAGACAAGGCAAAAGGAGTAGTGGAAAAGAAGTGATGAATGAAAGATTATGCTTATACATTTTTTCACACATTCAAATTGTTTTGCTTTCTAGTTATTTTTTTTTTTTTTTCCTACACTGTATTCTGTCCCTTCATTCTCTTCTGACTCAAATGGAAAATTACACACATATTTCTGGCCACGAAAGGAAAAATATTTTTTCTACATTTGAAAATTCGAACACCAGTAAATAGCCGTAGAGGTTAAAAAAAAAAAAAAAAAGTTTTCTTCTTCTCCCACCATTGCTCTCCACTATGCTTAAAGTGATCCCAAACCTCAGCTTCAAATAAATCCTAAACACTTTTATGTACTAAGCAGTCGCATTTTCAAGTATTTAAAAATTCCAGTTTAATTTAATTAGAAAAATTAAATCTCCCATCCAATTCCATGGTCTCCCATTCCTTCCCAGCACAGACCTGACCCAACAGCTATGATCTGTCTTTTCTTTCCTCCTTCCACTTTATTTCCTACTTTCCAGCTGTGCTTTGGCACTTTCCAGGTCAGACAAGACGGAGAAAAATTTCCACTTAGATGGTGCAATTTGTGGTTCTCGCATGGGTGTTAAATGTTCTACATGATGGCCTTTATCCACATGTTTCTGCTTTCTCTTGTGGGCTGCATTGGGTTCTTTGAAGACATCTTGCCCCCTAGCAGTCAGCCTCATTGAGTGTGATCCTAACAACCCTATTCAAACCTATCTTCATGACCACTTGGTTCACAGTAACCATTTCACATTCCTGGCCTGCCAAAATCTAGAATTATAGGATATTCTCAGGAACTATTTTGGCCTCTTCTCCTGAGTTTCCTCAAGTAGATCAGTATGAAATTGAGGTATTCCAGAAAACTCTGAAGCTCAATAGCCTCCATACAAGGCATGACCGGTAAGCATCTGAACTTCTCTGGAGTGGTGGTCTTGCTCCTCTCCTTATTTACCTTGATGAAGAAATAATATCCCCACTTCTCTATTGACAGCTGGGGTTGGAGGGAGATGCTATAGCAAATCCACCTTCTAAACTGACAACCTTGTTTTAAGACAGCATTACTTGTGCATGTATGTATATAAGTTGGAGGCAAGCAATGAGAAAGAGTCATAAAATTGGTTTCCCTAATTCGTAGCGAGACGCGTTTTCTTCAGCCATTCTCACTTTAGCATCTGAGATTACATGTCACTCATTCCAAGTTCAGAAAACAGTCGTTTAACTTCCTCTTACAATTTCTTAAGTTGCATATTACCTTCTGACTCCTACAAAAGATCCTGCTCTGTTGACATTTGTATTTTCACAGTTCTTGTCCATGACGGTGACTTACAAAATTCCCTTGAGTTCAAAAGTTATGGAAGAGACACAAAGGAATATTATTATAAGATGGGCTGGATTAGTTTTATCTGGGGGTATGTGAATTGGCTTTGTATATGCTTCTTCTTGCCTTTTCTTTCTCCCCTTTTTAGCAACAAATCTGATACAAAGATTATTTTACCTATTTTTTGCTTTTAGTTCCTTGTGGATCCATATAAACAAACAGAATGTGAGTTGAGATAAATATCATTCATTTTATAAACTCACCTCCTATCTTCTTAACTATTGCTTCTTATAAGGAGGTTTATAAATCAGAAAATTCTTACATTTCCTGAAATATACTAGCAATCTCTTTCACAAATTCAAATAGCTATTTTGCCTAGATTTGCAGATTGAAACAAGCTATGGCAAAACTGAAAGCATAATTCCTTTGGTACTACCAAAACAATATTATTGGAATATCCAAGAAGGATATTCTGTTTAAAGATTATGTGTGCATAAACTCATGCTGAACTTTCAGCGATTCTCATAGAAGACTTCACCACTTTCTCTTTTTTGAATCTAAACCTATAATAATATTAAATAATATTTATTGATTATAGTTCCGGGTACCATGATGAATAATCATGGAAATAACCTTAAGAAGCAGGTATAATTAGTGTCTCCATGAGACAATGGAAATACAGGTTAAAACATATTTTCAGTCAAGCAATTAGAGTGGTAGAACTGGGATTCAAGCCTAGATCTTTCTCACTCGCACTTCTCACTCCCACAAGAAAACCTTTACCATTTGTACATACCACTTTATCTACCCTAATAAGAATAAAAGCATTATTTAAACTGTTTAGGAAGTACACTGGTTTTTTCAGGGGGTAGGGGTGGGGTGGTGGGCAAGGGGAACTCCTTCAATTTAACTCTTTCTGTAAACTAAGCCTGAGTTAGAATCAATAATGGAAATATTCCTGTGCTACATACTTCAATTTGAGTAGAAAAAAAAATATTATTTTTAAAATATTCCTCTTGACTTCTACCTTTGCTATAGAAACTCCCTCCCTTCCCTCTTTTCATTCTTCGGCACCTTTCTTTACAAACCAATTGCCAGATAACCATTAAGCTCCAAAAACATGGCCTTTCCCAGGTCTCGAATAAAGCTATACTTTTCAATGAGTGGGGTAAGTGCTTACCGTAAATTGGAAATTTTTCAGGGAAAAAAGATTGGTAAATGATCTCATTATGTTTTATTTTAGTTAAGTGCCAATTAAAGTGTGTTATTAGTGTGACTCACTTTGTTCAACCCACTGAGAAGTTCTTTGATATTCTGGCGTGGTTCAACTAGGGTAGTACACTATATTTTATTCATTCTGTGTTTCCAAGAATGTTTTCAATGTTTAAGAGGAAAAGAGACATGAGTTTGTATTTCAACATGCCAGGTAAGACTTAAAACAGCTAGGCATCTGTAGCTTGTGAACAAAGTATCAATTACATTATCTGCTTACGGAGGAGCTTTGCCCAGAAAGAAATTCAGAAGAATCCAACTTAAACCTGCTAACCATATGTATAAACTTGATTCTCTAAGCTAATATGCTCATGACATTTATCAGTAGTTGACTGAGGAAGAAGAGTCTAGCTGCTTAATCCTGGATTCAAATTTTATTAATTATATTTAAAATATATTTGGTCTTAAGGTAAACATGTATTTCTCTGGACTGAGTGAAAGCATTTATTAGATATTTGATTATATTAATTTTGTGCTTCTGGCAAGCATTATAGAACTTTAACACCATAAGGGCTCAGAAAGATTAAGTCAAATCCCTTCAGATCACGAATATGTTGTTTTATAAAGGGATATAATTAAAACCAGTGGACTCCATCAGTGCAGAGATAATAACTGTGTGCCACCAACTTGAAAAGAAAATGAATGTACATGGGTTTCACTGATTAGCTGCATGTAATAGGAAATTTAAGCCAATTGGAATTAGAGCACCCAATTCAAATCTTATGCCCATGACAACAAAACACTGCCTGAGATGAAGCTATTACAGCCTAAAGTTTTCCATTAGTGAATCCAATAATATCTATTTAACTTTTTTTAAAATTTGAGTAGCTGTTACTTATACACATATGCTTTTGAAACACGGTGAGCCATATGCCTCTTTTGTCAGTTATTGTTCATTAAATTTGGAGGTAGGGTAAGACAAGGATGATCTTATTTCTTTACATTAAGTTGAAGATGGCCTATCTTATCTTGAAAATAAATTAGAGGCAGTAAGAAAACCTCAAGGACCTGATTTTCAAGTAATAAAATAAATGTTTTTAAAACTTAGATCATTAGTTGAAAATTGAAATCACAGAATACTTTCAAAAAATGAATTAAATTGAAGTGAATCAAATCATAGAAAGCCTTCTTTTGCTTTCTTAGTTTCTCAAAATGGAAATTTTCCCCAAAATGTTCACTTGATTTTTTCTTTTTCTATGTTTTACTCACAAAGTTAAAACTTTGAAAAATCTAAATTGGTAAATTGTTTTTTAAAAATGAAAAAGTATCAATGGACATGAAACAATCCAACAAAAGCTTCAACAATTTTGATTTCAAATAGTTACTTTGTTTTATTCTATTCATATCTTTTAAATAGGCTTCTAGATGTTCACTAGAGCGCCTAGAGCCTACTGTAAAACTGTAATCTAGAGCTTCTGAGCATCTTTTTTTTTTGTTTTTAGATGATGTTTTAGGGTTGAACAAAGTAGAAAAGAATCTTCAATGCCTAGTCTTTCCACAGAAACCTATCATCTTAGGAATGATGTCCTCAAAGAAGAGGATTCAAAGCCCTAAATTTAGAGTACAAATTTAGTTCAATTTAATGGACAAAGTACTGGGTCTGGTATACATTACCCACGATGTTATTTAAATGTGAGTTTCCAGAGATAGATGTGAAGAGTGTATGTGTGTGTTTATGTGTGTGTATAATTTAAAAAATAATAATAATACTAAGAGAAGCAGTAATGGCATGATATCAATAAATCATTAATATCTTGTATCTGCTATTTATTTGACTGTGCTTTGATGGTCACAATATTCAGAAGTCTGAGATTAGCCAAAAAGAGAATATTTGAAAATTTGGATCCCTGTCCTTTTACATATACAGTTAAACCAGCTCCATTCTTGTGTGTCTTACCTATAACATTGACCAGAAAATAAATTTAGACTAATACAACATAACAGTCGTTTTTCAGACATGGTGATAAGGCATACTGACATGTCACAGTTTGTTACATGTGGCCATAACTATGACTACTAATACATAACTCAATAAATGATTTGTTTGCTGTTCATATAAATTAGGTTATGTTTACAGATATTGCTCTAATTGCATCATTTTTCTCAGCTGAATTCCATGTGATTTATTGAAAGAGAGAAAAAAGGGTATCCAATTCCATGCAATTCTGAGAGAATCCATGAGATGAACTCCTCATATGAATAATCCTCAGTATGTATGTAACAGTGAAAGAATAAAGATTGGTAACTGCTGCTGCATAATCCTATATTGGCAGCAGCTGCGTGTGCCTGAGCAAGAGAATTGTGTTCACAGAGAAAAGTGCCAAAGGATACTGAAATGTAGACCCTGACAAATAAAGGTTATTTATTTCAATTGAGTCAATTATATATTCGCAGGTTTTGCTCACCCTCTTTTCTGGCCCAAGGAGAATTTGTGTTTTTTTTTCCTTTCCAGGAGTATATAAATTCCACTTCAGTTTTTCTGGTGTATAAAATGCTGTGTGAATATCTACCAGTAATTAATAGCCTTTCATTCCAAGTAAGTAATATATAGGAGTGAATTTATTGTTTATGAGTATATCAATATCGTTTAAAAACGATATGCTGGAATAGAAAGGCAATGCTGAAGTGTAAAATTGCTAATGCAGGCTCATAGCCTGGAAAATGATTTCTTTTAACAGTTTTCTTCATTTAAAAGTTCGTCATTTGAAAATGTTCCCGTTCAACTGCAGATTTTGTGGTTTAGTGCATTGAAGGGGAAATGTATTCCTTTGACACATTTATTCTTTTAATAGTTATTCATTTGAAAAAGTTTCACTGGTTGCCTATAACTTTTGCAGTTTGCAGAGAGATTCATTCTTGACAGATTTTTTTAAATGTTTATTCGTTTAAGTAGGTTCTCACTACATGGAATTGTTGCTAAGGTTTAAAAAAAAAAAAAAAAAAAACCTGGAGCTTCCTGGGGGTTCTGGTAAGGCAATAATGCTAATCTTTATCTGTGGATTTTTCAGTGGCCCAGCCCCGGGATAACAAAAAAGAGTCACATCATTAGCAAAGAGGAGAAAAGTGAGCAATTTTATGGACAAAATTTTCCTAATCATTATTAGATGTTCTTAGCTATAGTGTTAATTATTATTTAGAAATTGCTACCACAGAGCATTTTCAAGAGGTGTGGTACAACAAGTGGTCATAAAAAAAAAGTATATCAAAATCTTCCACATAGATTTGAAAGCAGGGTGTTTCTGTCACCAATATTTTGTTTTAATCTTTAATATGACCATCTGACTTCAAACAAACTTTTGACTTATTTCAGGATTTTATCCAACTTAGGTTGGGAGTTCTTATTCTCCTCACTCTCCACCCATTTTTATCCACAGTTCCGAAGACAGCGCCCACCAATGTAAGTGGAAGAAGTGGAAGAAGGCATGAGTTAGTCATTGCCTGGGAGGTAAGAAAAATACATCTCTCACAAAATACTTCAGGTGTTTGTTTGGCTTAGTGTGCGATTTAATTATTTTATGATTAAGCAGTCCACTTGATTTAGAGGCTAAAACCGGTGGGAGGAAGGAATTAATCACTGCTGAATAAATGCCACATTACCCAGGCTATCTCATTTAACCCATACAACAATGTTATTAGTTGGGATGATTTTCTTCATTTTATAAATCATGAAACTGAGGCATTGTTACATACTTTGATTACAAAATTTGTGTTACGTTGTCTACCTCATCATATGGCCTCCAAAGTATCATTTGTCAAAGAAAAACAGTGGAGATGAAGGGGGAGGGGGTGTGAAGAGTACATTTATTCTCCATGAAGCCACCTTCCTTTTTTGATGTTAAATAACCTTATTATTAAATATAACTATGTAGCTCACAGGAATCTGTCTTAGAATATACAGAAATGGAAATGTCTGTTACAGCAAATAGAGCAACTCCTTGACAATCTCTAAGAACAGTAAGAAAGTGTATAGCGATATCTTTTCCCAGTAAGAATTATTCCATGAGCACATCACCTGTCCTATTTTTTTTGTCCTTTCCCCCTTTTCTTCAATAAAACTTCATATGTTGTTTTTGATGTCTATAGAGGTATTAACTTTCCAATAGCTGACCTTCGCTGAGACGAAATCTCTCGAAATGGAACTGCCTTTCCATGTAAGCTTTCATATAATGGGCTTTGTCTCTCTTCCACCACTTAATACATGGCTTTTCTTCATAACAAAATTCAAGGAAAAAATCTACTTAGCAAATATTTATTGCGTATCTACTGTGTGTGAAGCACTGTGCTAGACAGTTGCTGGTAACTTTTCCACATTGACTGGTCAATCACAATTACTCTTTTCTATGGTGCACAGTTGAAGCCCATGTAACAAATTTAAATCTATGCCATGTAACACAAGAAGCTTCTTGAATACCATAGTCCAATTTTTTCATGTCAGTAACCATAAAAGCAATTGCAAAGCACACTAGAAAAAAAGGTTTTAACATTACTATATCTTACTTTTGTAGTCAAAAGGGTTCTGCAGAACATTACCAATGAGAAGATACTCCCAACCACCAGACCACAGGACAGTTTTCCCCCACATGTTAATCCAAAAATCTTCATTTCATATACATGACTAATTGGAGCAAATTTGTTTCACTTCAAAAGTTCTCAATTCTCTTGAGATTTTTGTACATTTCAACGAATACAATTTTTCTTCTTTTACCTTTAAAGCTTTTTAACTTTCAAAGAAGTGCCAAAGTGATTGTACTATTTTGGCTTCCAATGTAGTGTAAAGATTTGAGATTCTCCCTTTCTCTAGCTATCTGTGTTTTAAAATTAAGAATTTGGAGAAAGTGGATTTTTAATCAATCATTTTGATGATAATTAATTACATTTTTCTTCTTTAGCCAGTATCTGAAGAGTTTCAGAATGGGGAAGGCTTTGGCTATATTGTGGCTTTCAGACCCAATGGAACACGTGGCTGGAAGGAAAAAATGGTGACATCCTCTGAAGCTTCCAAATTCATTTATCGAGATGAAAGTGTCCCTCCTCTTACTCCCTTTGAAGTGAAAGTTGGCGTTTATAACAATAAAGGAGATGGGCCTTTTAGTCAAATTGTGGTCATCTGTTCAGCTGAAGGAGGTCAGTTTTTACTCCTATTATTTTTATTTAACACTTTATTTTGTTATACAAATAATCAGATATTGTTGTACATATATGAGAAAATACAAATAAGGCAAAAGAAATTCATAATCTCACTAAACTTTTCAGATATATATTTTCCAAACTTGTTTAATTTTTTAAATTAAAAGTTGATTATTCCACGTATGTTTATGTTTTTCACACCCTAACAATATATGGCAAACGTATATCCACGTAAACTACAATATTGGTAATCCCTGCAGTATATTCCTTTCTCTGGGTGGACATTAAGCCAATCATCTTTGATTTGAAATTTAGATACTTTTATATTTTTTCAATATATATGTAAAGTAGATTTAAATAAATGCTTCATTTTATGTGACAAATATTTCTAACAATATTGTATTGTATGCAATAGTACAATGCATAAAGCACTGTACTAATAAAGAAGTTTCAGACAGGGCTTTTTCTTGGAAGCTTTTCAAATACATCATGAAATCCTATGACAATCTTATGAAATAGACATTATTATCTCCAATATGTAGAAAGAGAAATTGACTTTCAGAAAAGTTAAAGAACATGCTAAAGGTTACACTGCTTGTAGCTGAGAATTAAATCCAGGTTTGTCTAACCACTAACTCCTTGATTTTTGTATAACATGCTGCCTTCATATGCCTGACCATCTTTAATTCACAAGATAGAACTCATAGGTAGACAGTACCAAGTAGACAATGTACCTATTTTACAGATGCATAAACTGAAAAATGGTTATGCTTAATACATGGTAGAGCTACAGTGGAAACCCAGCTTCCTACATCAAAGATCCTGAGTTGTTTCAAGTTTTAACAAAAAATTCAGTTTTTTGGGTGAGAGAAAGTATAATAATAGATTTAGCCTCTTAAAGTTAGCTTTTCTTCTTAGTCCTTCTTCTATTCAAATGTAGGATTTCAATTGACCTTATAAGTGGGGGAAAAAAATGAGAAAAGGAAAAAACAGACTTATGTTTCCTAAATTTACAAATGACTGAGAAAATATTCCACCAAAGGCAGCATTCATTTTACCCTCCCAATCAGTGTGGTAAATATAAACTAACCTGTATACTTCCTCTGTGCCCACATGCAGGACTTGAACAGCTCAAGAGTATTATTCATAATTAATTATTATATCCCCCGTGAAGCTCATAGCTTCATAGCTTCATGGGGGATATAAATATAGTAATGTGAATATTAAAAAACAAAGATAATGTTTGATTTATGGAAGATGCAGCTTTTCAATAGTAAGCTACATCATATTTTTATAATATAGAGCCAAATTTTAAAGCAGAATCAGAAAGTTTATCTTAGCATAACAATAACCAGGGAAGTGAAGAATCAAGTAATGGCAAGGAACTATAGGTATTCTGATGAGATACTCATTGCACTTAGCATCTCAGATTTCTGAGGTGTTTTCAGATAAAGCCCGTAGGCCATGTTACTTATGTTATCTAACGTAAAGGTTAAAATCAAATATGAAATTGGAATCTCAAGCCTTAATCTACATTTATGGAAACGGAGTCTCAGAGAAGTTAAGTACCATGCTCAAATTCACACCAGTAAGTGACAGTTACAGGAAATGATAGTAAGTGACAGAGCTAGGATTTTAACCAGGTCTATATGACTGGAAAGCACATTTTTTAACTATTACACTATACTGCCTTATCAGGAATGTATACAATAATGATATTTTCTATTATTTATTGCTCAAAAGATCTATTTTGAAGTACATGTATTATTCAGGAAGTGCATATTCTTTTTCCTTTTAAAATGTTGGGACCTAATTATCAATTACATAGCGCCAAAGGTCACATGAGAGATTAATTGGAGAAGTTTGTGAACATGCTTTGTATAGTAACAACAGTGCTGCCTGTAAGAAATTCAGCTTTGTAATTTCTTTGTCAACCTTTACTTTGAGATTAATTTATAGCAACCACCTCGGGTTTTTTTACTTTGTGTTTTCTTAAACTTGAAATGGCTTGCCTTTGGAGATTTCTCTTTCAAACTAGATAGAAAATGTGCATATTTTCTTTTAAAGACACTGAGGTTATTCCTGTAACATATTTCATAGTAATGTAACACTTCATTTATTTTAGTCAACTGAAATAACAAAATATATTAGGCAAATTAAATCTGGACAGAGTCCTTTGTTCTGACAATGAAATTCAAGCATATATTTAGCATTTGCTCACTAATTAAGTTTACAAATTTGGAACTTTATATGTAAATATGAGTAAAGTGTTAGCATCATTAAAGTGTGTCAACCAAGAAAGGCAGGACAAGGGAAAAGCAAAGCATTTACCTGGAGTTAGTAGAACCTGAGTCCAAATCTGATCACACTAACTAGACCATCTTGGGCAGTTTATTTAACTCTCTGAGGCTTAGCTTCCTCCACTTTAAAAATGAAGGTCTTAAAATAGAACATCTCTGGACTCCTGTACAAATCTAACATTAAAACTCTGTCAAGTTATTCTATATTCTAAAACACCATATTAGCCGGGAGCAGTGGCTTACGCCTACTATAATCCCAACACATTGGGAGGCTGAGGCAGGAGGATCACTTGAGCCCAGGAATTTGAGGCTGCAGTGAGCTATGACTATTATGGCACCACTACATCGCAACTTGAGTGAAAGAGTGAGACCCTGTCTCAAAAAATTAATAAATGGATTAAAATAAAATAAAACATTCTTTTAAACAATTGTCTTAGTACAGATATAAGATTCACTTTTGCTATACAATAAAAAGGGAAAACCAACATCCTTTTTTAGTCACTTCACAATTTGCTTTACTTAAAAAGGAGTGAGCATTTCAAAGATTAAACCATTTTTAAAAAGAGTAAAGGCCTGTAATGCACTTGTAAAATAACTTATTACACTCTTAGACTCTTGCCAGTGCAGGTTTCTCCCCTCTATGTCTACGGATGTTCATACAGCTTCACAGTGTGTCTTTTATCATTACACTCTTGCCCAAAGCCCAGCTAATCTGAGCTAGATTGTATTTCTCCATAAGACAAATTCTGCTTCCTTATTCTTCCGTTAACCCAATCCACTTGTTTATCACCTCAAAATCCCTCCACATTCTTAGATACAGTAAAGAACAAGAGGAGTGAGACCGCCTTTCTATTTCCGTTTACGGGCTTAGTTCTTCCTCTTCCTTTCAAGATTACAGCTACATGCCTTAAGCACTGTGAAAAAGCCACCTTTTCATAGCCGATACCAAGCTGGGAAGAAAAATGTCAAATGCAGCCACCATAATTTATGTTATTGGGAGGGAAGCACAGAACAGAAAAACTTACAAGGCACACCTTACAGTACTACTTCTCAACCTGTTTCCCAGTGGAACATGGATAATAGATGACGTTCATACCCAGACATGCCATGCTTTTATACGTGTTTATGCGCATTCTCCATTCTCTCTATCCCTTTCTTTTCCTCTCAATAAAGTATATCAGAATGCAAATAAAATTACATTATTTTAGAGAAAACCTTGAATTGACATGTTTTTCAAAGAAATAATCATTTACAAATGTTGATGCTTGATCAATAAATCACTTGGGATATGACCTTAAGCCTCACAACTCTGAGGTTTAGTATTGCCCTAGAGTACTCTCAGAAAAAGTTTCAAATGTTTTTTCCGCTAACCTTTCAATGTTGCCACAAGAGAAGCAACCCTTAATGACTCTGTCAGTACGAAATGGCATCTGACATAAGCCCTGGAGAAAAGAGATATTTGCCTGCCAAGATATCCATGTACCCTGTACATGTGTCAAATATCTTTGCCATTTAAACCAAGCAAGGTTTATGGGCATTCCTAAACCTGACTTCAGACCTCTAGGGTATGATATAATTCTATACAACACCCTTATTTTGGAAACAATTCCGTTTGTTATCAAAAGAACAGTGAAATTTCAAAATAAGTTCTCAAAATGCATGGTAAAACTTATAAAAAATAATTTTTTCCAAGATAAAATATTAAATTGGCTTTTTCTTCCACATTTCAAGAAATAATGAATACTCAAACATACCCATTTTCCACTTAGTTCTTCTCACCATAACTTCAGAAACGAAAAGAACTGGAGCATTCAATTAAACCTAATGGAAAAACAGAAGAAAATCTGATATAGTTAATTATAGGTTGTAAGATTCATTTACTTGTGATGTGCTTGATCCTTTATCCTTTCTAGTTTTCTTGGCTTTTGCCTTATCTGTAAAAAAATGTCCTGCTCATATATTTATTAAACCTAAAAAGCCTGTCCTCATTTGCAGAAAATGATATACAATTATCTCATTGCAAGTGGAGCTACCACAGCCCAAATTAAAACCTAACATTCCCAAGGTGTTATTCTCCAGATCCATCCTTAGCTGAAACTGAGCTCAGTGGGATTTATGTGAACTTGAAAATTAATAAATTGACATATTAGTTGTAAAATACAAGAAATAATTTCCTGTCTTTTCCAGATGATCTATTTGAATTAGTGCCTATAAAAGTTCAACTGCAGCTGTCTTCACTGAATTTTTAAATAATGAAACCATACCTTTTCTCTCAAGGAGTTTATTAAACTCTCTTTTGATTAATGCTGTTGCTCTAGTGGTCTCTTGGAAAGGGATCTCTTGGGAAGTCAGGTGTATAGTCAATATTACAAGCACATACCCCAATATTACATGAAGAACTCCAGCTGCTAGGTCACTTAATACAAATGTGTCATCTAAATTCATGAACATGGTAATGCTGTTCAACATGTTTAATCTAACAGAAACAAACCTATCAATCAGCCTGTCCACTACATATCCCAAGATTACACTGAAGGAGTTAGCCATGGCCTAATTAATATCATCACAAGTAACAGGAAAAAAAAAAAAAAAAAAAAAGAGGTTTCCTAAGTCTTTGATTCTAATACATATAATGCTAGTACAGTCTCAGAAATAAGTTTCTGAACTTTTATTAAATCACCCCAGTGTAATAGATGGGAGTGAGAGTGGCAGAAAACATCCTGTGGTTTAGAGATCAGGAGAGTTTCAGAGATGCCTGAATATGTCATGACTGAGGAGGAGCTGTGCAGCTGAGGTTCAAAATTACCAGGGAGTCTGTGAAATAGGAATCAAAGGAGTTGATAGTGAGCCTGTGGCAGGGTTAAGTGGGTGATGATGGGGATCTAGATGGTTTCTCGCAAGACCTAGAAATAGAGAGCCCTAGTGGGACGCCCAACACAAACATTCTTGAGAGAAGTTAGATGTGGAGGGGCAAAGGGGAAAGAGAGAAATAGAAAAGGAAAAAAACATCAGGTGAGTATAACAGAGACATAGGCACAGAAGCAGAACAGTGTGGTGCTCAGGGCCTGAACGCCTGTGTTCAAATCCTCCCTCCACATTTAAGCAGCTGTGGGGTCTTGAGTAAGTAGCCTAACCTCTCTGCCCCTTGATTTCTTCATCTGAAAAAAATGCTAGTAGTGGTAACGTGGTTGTTGGGAAGATTAATTAAGACATGTAAAGAATTAATAACAGGGTTTGGAACACAGCAGAACCTCAATAAATAGCAATTATTAGTATTTTGAGTGATCCCTTCATCTATTTTGTCTTTTTGTTTACTTCTAATCTTATTCTATCCATTCCTCTGTCAGTTATTTGGAGGCAATTGGGCAACAAAAGAAGGAACTATCTGTTTTCTATAAAACTTATTCTGTCACTCAAAATGGACTCTACAAGGTGAAGAATGAGCCAGCCTCTTTCTTTATGCCAATTTAAAAACAGAGGAAAGAGTATTTGAGTCCCAAGTTCTAGTTGGAGCTTTTTCACAGCTAAAAGCAGAGTATGGATAAATCAACTTCTGTACGTTTTACTTTTCTAATCTGCAAAACGACAGCATGGATTTAAAACAGGTCCATTACCCCAAAGCACATAGGAGTGAGGTACGAAATAAAAATAATAAAGTACTCTTGTGTGAGACAATAGGGAGTGGTAGGAACTCTGGCATACGTAGAAGCACACGCCCAGACTGAGGGAGTCCACCACTAAACCTCATCGGTCAACACTCAAGAATTCAGGCTTCATACTGTCTTCTTTCCCCCGCCCCCCCAGCAAGAGAAGCCAGAAATTCATCTTTTCTTTTTTTTTTTTTTAATTATACTTTAAGTTCTAGGGTACATGTGTACAACGTGCAGGTTTGTTACATATGTATAGATGTGCCATGTTGGTGTGCTGCACCCATTAACACGTCATTTACATTAGGTATATCCCCTAATGCTATCCTTCCCCCCTCCCCCCTCCCCACAATAGGCCCCAGTGTGTGATGTTCTCCTTCCTGTGTCCAAGTGATCTCATTGTTCAGTTCCCACCTATGAGTGAGAACATGTGGTGTTTGGTTTCCTGTTCTTATGATAGTTTACTGAGAATGATGGTTTCCAGCTGCATCAATGTCCCTACAAAGGACATTAACTCATCCTTTTTTATGGCTGTATAGTGTTCCATGGTGTATATGTGCCACATTTTCTTAATCCAGTCTATCATTGATGGACATTTGGGTTGGTTCCAAGTCTTTGCTATTGTGAATAGTGCCGCAGTAAACATACGCGTGCATGTGTCTTTATAGCAGCATGATTTATAATCCTTTGGGTATATACCCAGTAATGGGATGGCTGGGTCAAATGGTATTTCTAGTTCTAGATCCTTGAGGAATCGCCACATTGTCTTCCACAATGGTTGAACTAGTTTACAGTCCCACCAACAAAATTCTTATTTTCAAATGTTGGCTTAAACTAATTTAACACATGATGTAGACAAACAAAACATAACTAAAGACCCACTGCCCCTGCATTTGTGACTTTGGAGCCAAATGACTTCTAGAGTACTTTCTAGTTGTAATTTTCCATCAATCAGTTATAATGGGATGCTCAAAGCGAATGGCCAGTTTCAATGCAAACCAGATGTTCTGTGATCCAGTTAGTTACTTCTGTCCGCAGACCAATTTTTGACCCAGTTGAAAATGTTCACTTGGGTATACATATTACATACTAAAATTTCTGGGAAAATCTGACTGAGGTCACTCTTTTTACATGCTGAAATTTCTAATTCAGGTCAACATAGATCAACTTCTGATACCATTCAGGGATGTTCAATCTTTTGGCTTCCTTGGGCCACATTGAAAGAAGAAGAATTGTCTTGGACCACACATAAAATACACTAACAGTGATAGCTGATAAGCTAAAAAAAAAAAAGAAAAAAAGAAAAAAAAAAAGAAAAGAAAAGTTACAAAAAAATCTTATGTTTTAAGAAGTTCACAGATTTTTGGGGGGCCACATTCAAAGCTGTTCTGGGCCAAGCCTGGACACCCTTGATTAGATTAAGAGGGTGAAAAACAATTTAAAATGACTCTTCAGTTCTTGTTGATTGATTCACTGTCATTCAGTTATATGAAATTATAGCATGCAGCTCCCCAAAATGCAACTGTGAAATGTAGGTGTGATGGGACCCCAATTTAAAATCCTTAGAGCTTTTAAATAAAAATTAAGGTGCTTGTTTGAGAAGCAGGTTTCTGAACATTTTTATTTACTTTTACTTTAACATTTTTTAAGCTTTCTATGTGAGAACTACTTAAACTTGTACAGTAGTACTGAAAGTTGATAGAGAAATAATTCCTTTCTTTGGAGATAAAGAGATAGGGAACGGTTGCTACCCCACCACATGTTTTGTGCTTCTGAAGTTATTTATCCCCCTGCAATCTTCTTTGACAAAGATGTAATTGCTTCAGCAATATAAAAGCTGAAAGAAGGCATTTGGAACACAAATCTCTGCAATGCATTTATTCTGAAGAGAAGTAAAACTGCTACTGAATAGTAAATGATATTCAAAATATGGTTTCCTTTCAAATAAACTGTATCCTAAATCCCAGAGATCAAGTTGTACAACCTCAAAAACATCAACATTCTTTCATTTACTTGCAAAATCAAGAATTTTAACTCCTACTAAATAGCAATGGGGAAAAAATGTCCGTTGCAAGTCTGGTAATCAGAATTCTAGAATAAGATAGAAGATTTTTCCAGAATGCATGTTTTAGATTGGATAGATGCACAAATAATAGGGAGTTGGAAAGTGAGATGAGCAAAGGAAAATAATAAAAAAATTCAAAAGGTGACAGAATGAGCAATTATAATTTATACCATGGCAGTAATTAATGTCAGCTTCTGTGTAAAAATTAATGGGAATTCACCAAGGCACTTTGAGATGACACAAGTATAGCATGTGTTTTTAACAAAGGTTTGGCCAAAAGAAAATAATTGCTTGGTGCAAACATGGACCAACCAAGTTTTTGCAGGCTCCTTTTGCAGTAACAGGGTAGATATTTTTGACTGATATATTTCAATTAATAATATATAAAAGCATTCCAGACACATGTATGACTAGCTTCTTTTAGAAAAGGAAACACCTCAGAAAATGATATGGCTTCAATGTTGCCTTTTACCATTTTTATTTAGAACTCAATCTTTGCTATATGGTTCCCTAAATTGAAGAAAACAAAACAAAACAAAAATTTCATAGATGAAGCTGAGCTCTAATCAGTGATAAGGGGTTAGTACCAAAATCTCTACAATTTTTATGGAGTAGAATTTTTTAATAGACTTTTTACAGAACTGTTTGAACTAATGTATAGCCTTTATTCTGCCATTTCATTTAACGTGTGTTTGTGACACACTATTTATGATTCAACCGTGTCAACACTAGAAATATTTTGTTCCTCACATCAAGTGCAGGCTCGAATAAAATGCACCTTTTGATGGATGCCAGTCAGACATTGTGTGTTTCAAAAAAATTAGTGTGAAAGGTCACTGAATGTAGAAACAAATGAAAAGGTGGTTTTGAGCCACAGCACTGAGCCCTTCAGGGACTTTCTTTTCCACCTGCACCTGTCTTAAAAGTCAATGCATGCCATTTAAATATCATGATTCATAGCATATTCCTTATATAATCACAAAAATGTAGTTTTCTGGTGGAACAACAAAAAGTGTCTAATGAAATTTAGATACTATTTATGCCCACACAGAATAAAAAATAAAATAATATGGTATTTTGTGAATGAACATATTTAACGCAAAGCACAGTACTAAATATTTTATATGTACTATTCTAATTAAAACCAACCTTTAAATCTATGAGATAAATACTCTCATTATAGTCATGTTATAGATGAGGGAACTAGGGCTTAGAAAGAGATAAAACAACTTACCCAAAGGTAAATAAATAGCTAAATAAATATTTTAAGGCAAAAAGCAACAGCAGCAGCAACAACAAAAAAAGCAAACCCTGACGCCACAGTCCATTTTTATAGGCATTATGCTAGATTGGCAGAAAATTTAAGTTCCCCAGAAATGTCTTAGCTGATCCAAGGATTAATGTCTTTGCCTGTCTTGCTAGATTTGTCATTTGTCATTGGTAAGGTATTGATGAGACTTGACCCAAGTATAGAAATCCAAAAGGATTACCTTTATATTTTGTTGTTTTTTTTATAACTACCACAGCACTTCATTTCAAAAATAAGGTAAGAGGAAGTTAACACCTGACAGACTCAGCTGAAATGCTTTGATGGACATAAACTTTTTATAATTGTGTTTTATTTTCCTTCATACAGAACCCAGTGCTGCTCCCACAGATGTGAAGGCAACAAGTGTGTCTGTGTCAGAGATTCTTGTTGCATGGAAACACATTAAAGAGAGTCTAGGAAGACCACAGGGATTTGAGGTATGAACAGAATGATTGAAAATAAGCCTTATTATTTCTTCCGGCATCACATTCTCCTAAAGATAGGTCTCGGTGACACTTCAGAATTTCAACAGAATTTCTTTGAAATTTTGTTCTATGTTAAAGAAACTGAGAAATACTATTTTACTGACATCTGTTATATTGCTAATTAACTGGTTTATTTTTCAGTACAATAGCTTCCATAGCACTATGCAAAGATATTTTTAAAAGATGAAAATAGAGTTTTAGACAAAAGCAGGAGCTATAGGTAGATATTTAATGGTATCCAATTAATTGGTCATTTTAAAAGTTTTTGTGTCTTTCTTTCTAATAATTTAACATATAAATACAGGTTTTCCTTTTGTACTTTCTTGGTATTTCTTACCCCCAGTGCTGAATTATCAAATTTTGCTTGGAATTTAATGATCTGTATTGTATCTATGTATTCAGATAGTTTTTTTTTTTTTTTTTTTTTTGTCCCTTAAATGTTGCTATTTTTAAACATAGTTATTCCAGTCTTATAGTGGTGAACATTTCATATCAAATGAATAACACCAATGAAATTTTAGCCTCCACAGAGACTAGCAGATTGTGAGTAGTCTGTGAACATGAATATTCTATGATAACAAGGTTCTGCTTCTCACACAGCTCTTGTTCTTGTTCTTGCCTTGCTTGGTCAGTCATGGAGAGGAATAAGGGGGATAATGTCTAAAAGACAAAAAGAATTAGCATCTGACCCAAGACTTTGGTTGCATTTAAAAAAAAAGTATTCTTACTTTTCCTCTGCTTCAGTTCCCATTAAGGGAAACTCATCTTGTGTTTTGAATAATGATCAAGTATAGGACTTGTACACTAACATGGTTTCCAGGCTGAAACATATTTTTAATTCTATTTGAGTTTTCAAATAATGCCTGATAATTATTGGATTAACATACAGGTCGTATTAGATAATGATTTCTATGATAAAGAATTTATACCATCTTTCTAAGAGCTACAGCAAAAACAATTCATGGGAAACCATTACCTACTTATACAATATCATGGACTTATTTCTACAATCTAGCTTCAATTAATTATTTGGAATAATTTAGTAAGTATCTCATTATGACTGCATGTTTATGTGATGAATATTTCTGTTTCTCCCAATCCTTCAGGAACCATGTTTGTTCATCATTAAATCTCAGCAAATGATAATATATATATTTGGCCCATAACTGACCACAATAAATATACGTCGAATGAATGAGTGAATGTTTGTGCAGCACAATTAGCCCCTTTCTATCCAACTGCAGAAAACATTGTGGTGGTTTTTCCAGTTTCCCTTCCTTATGGAGGAGACACAGTGTGCCTCCTCCAGCTGCTGTGAGTGTTGACTGCTAATGGTTCTCAGCTCCCACTCTAGAGAATTGCCCTCCACGGAGGAGAGCTACATTACTTGGAAAGTGACCTCACCACACTTAGCCTAAGATCAATGACTGACTGATACTGGTCTCTTACTTCAGGGAGGAAACAACTTTATGGTATAGTTTACGATACAGAGCCTTGCTGTGTGCATCAGGCCCAAGCCAGATTTCCTGGAACCACATTCTTGCTCAGCTCCCTCTAGCTCCCTGTTCTGAGTTCGTCCCTTTTTAATAGGTTTTACCTGTAAGCATCCTCACAGTAAATAATATGCACTAAAATCCCTATCTCAAGTTCTGCTTTTGGGGACTTCAACCAAAAAGAACTACATTAGTGTGAATACACTCTAAACCTCTGAATCGGAACATCTGGGGCAGACGTCTGGTGTGTGTACTTTCAGAAAGCCACAAAGTATATTCTGGTGCACGGAAGAGTGACAACCCAGGCTCCTATATCTCAGAGGGATGTTCCCTTTATATAGCCAGTCACCCTCAAGCTTTTTTTTTTTTTTTTTTACCTGCCCTATTAGCATGACATTCAGATAACCATCATTATTCACCATGTTGACACCTCTCTGTGAGGTCCTGTAGAGATCACATGTGCACAACTTTTCCCTTCCTAAATATAAATCATTCATTCTTTAATTCAATAAATATTTATGTAGACCTATTAAGTACCAGACATTGAGCTAAATGCCAGGAACAAAACAGTGAGCAAAACAAAGTCCCTGCTCTTATAAAGCTTGTATTGTAGTAGGGAAGGCACACGATCAACAAACTAAGAAATAAGCGTATGATTTTTTTTTTTTAAATATGTGGTATACTTTCAGTTGATGATACAGGCTATGTAGAAAACTAGGGCAAGAAGGTAAAGAGTGAGAGAGTCTGATATTTTACAGAGGTTTGAGAAATCAACCTTTCTGTGGTTGTGACGTGTGAGTAGAGACATGATGTAATGAGAGACAGCAGAGAGAACAGCAAGCCCAAGAGCTCAGAAGTACTAGCACGCTGGACTTCTTCAAAGAACAGGAAGTGAGTAATTTTGGTGAGAGCAGGGAGCACAGGGAGAGTGGTAGCAGGACGATGATGAAGAGATTATCAGGACAAGGAACAGGTTTCTGGGGTCTTAGGAACCAGAGAAGTTCAGATTTCATCCAAAGTATAAGAAGTCATGAAGTATTTCTAACTGGAAGGGACAAGTCAAGATCTGACATATGTAAAGCCTCTCTCAGTCTAGAAGGTAGAGAATAGACCCTGGGGAGGACCTCAGAGAGAAGAGCAGAGGAACAGCTATTCCATCCTCAGTGACAATGAGGCTGCTTTCTACTAGAGTGGTAGCAGTGGAGTTGATAAGAAGTGGACATTTTAAAATATATTTTGAATTGAGGTGGGACAGAATTTGACCACAAACTACATGTAGGCTATGAAAAAGATGAGACAAAGATAATTGCAGAGATATTTACCAAGAAAATAGGTAAATGACATTGTCATTCACAGAGATGAGGAACTCACAAAGAAGAGTGGGTTTTAGAGTGAAAATCAAGGATTCTGTTTTGGATCTTGAGTTAAGAGGAAGATTGGGGATGGAGCTATATCTATGGGAAATCATCAGAATATAAATAGTTTTTACGCATATACCAGCTGAGATCACTGAATATTTGATAAAGAAGGTGCCTGAGAATTGAGCTCTGGGGCGGCCCATAATTTGGAACTCAGCAAAGGAGAGGAGAGGGTCTGGCTGAAGAAACTAAGAAAGAGACACTGAAGAAATGCAGAAGCCAAGAGAAGAATTTCAAAATGGAGAGAATGTTCCATAGTGTCAAATGCTGCTGGGAAATTCAGAAAGATGAGACCTGAGATTGCCAGATGGATACAGCAATGTGGAGACTGTAAGTAACTTTGATGAGAGAGATTTTATGGAATGCTGATAATGAAGGCTTGACTGGAGGTTAAGATCAAGATTACTCAAGAGTGACACTCAAGAGTGACACTCAAGACCATCAGAGCCCAATGTTTTCACTAGACTGGTTCATTCAAAATAACTTATTGCAAGCAAAAATGGAATATATGTAAAAACAGAACGTTAATAAGAACAAATCAAATTCTGGAACAATCATCATAATGACCACATTTTTGAATTAAAATAAATCAACGAAAATTCTGACAATGACTTTATACAAAAACACTGGGACAGAATTCATGGGCATAGTAACTATTCCATTTCTGTAGTTTCAAAATATGGCATCTTGTCACCAGAAAATAAAAATCAACATCTCATTAATTTGGAAATTCTTTGTTTTTTATAAATAGAACATAATTAAAACTTTGGCTAAATATGACATTAACTGTTATTTTAAGTATATTCTGCGAAGACTGTTTTTGATTTACACTGTTTCATAACTGAATAGCTGCATGTATATTTAACACTAAATATGATGTAGGTGAAACTTTCAGAATCTTTCTTACTCTCTCTTTTCTGTACTCTTTTTCCCTTGAAAGAGAGTTCTGCCTCTGTCCTTCACTGAACACATCTGGAATTTACTGCTCTCATCTTCTCCCCACTTATTTTTCTCTATCAAAAATGTCACAGAGTAAAAGATCTCCCTAATTATTACTAAAATATAATGAAACCATAAAGCTTAACAATTTTGCTTACTTTTATCCCTCTTTTTCACTCCATCCCTACCACAATCCTATCTATATTTACTAATGGTCGAATTCAGAGCATGGTGACAATGAAACAAATATTGAAACAAGGGCATTTGTCACCAAAACCAAATTAATGGGTTTCACATTTTATGTACTTATAATATCAGTCCTATGAGTCACTTTTCTAGCCATAATTTTAACTTTCCCTGCAAAGTCTAAAACAGCAAGCTACGACAAAAGCATTAACTATGAACCATTTTGAAAATAGAGAAGACAGTGTTTTCAGCTGCCCCTCTTATTTTTCCCAAATCAGAACATGAATAAGATGGATAAGGTTCTGCTCTTAAGAATGTTACATCCTAATGGGGGAAGACAATTTTTTTAAAAATCAAGCAAATAAGTAACAAGATAAACTCTAATAACAATACCCATAGAGGACGAAAAGTATAGCAAACCTGCTTCCTGTGAGAACAGAAAGAAAGTGAAGCACTGGAAAATTAAAATAGTTGGAGGACTAGGTAGAGACGAGATATCTATAGATATATGGATTATGAAAAAAAGTTTGTATTTTATTTGAAGTGCAGTAGAAAGTCATTGAGACAATTTAAGGAGGGAAGTCATAATGTCCAATTTATGGGGTTTTTTTTTTAATCACTCTGGCTGCTCTTATGTGAAGAATGAAAGGGAGAGGAAAGAAAGGTCAGAAAATTGCAGTTAAGAGTTATCACAATAATCCAAGCAAGAAATGATTGTGACCTAGACTTCAGCCATAGCAGCGGAGTGGGAGAGAAGCAGGTGTATTTTAGAGGCAGGACTGGCAAGATTTGCTGATTGATCTGATGTGGAGGAAAGAGAAGTGATGATTCCTGCATCTCTGGCTTGGTCACATAGGTAAATCGTGCCATTTACCAAAAAAAAAATGAAGGAAGCTGAACGAAGAACAGATTTGAAGCTAGGAAATCAAGAGTTCTATTTAATCACATTGAATTTTTGATGCCTACTGGAAATCTAAGAGGGTAAGTCAGATAGGCAGTAGAACATGCCAGTTTGGAGTCTAATTGAGAGAACAGGGCTGAAAACATAGAGGTGGCCATTATAGAAGTGGTATTTAAAGCCATGTTGCCATAGGAAAGCATCAGAGAACAAAATTTCAAGAGCAGAGGAGAGAAGTAGAGAGGAGGGGAATGAGGAGGGCTATGCTATGTCCTGGAACACTCAGCATTTAGAAGTTGAGCTGAAGAAGAGGAATCAGCAAGGAGACTGGCAAGAAGAATAAATCAGTTTGGTAGCAGGAATACCACATATGAATCAAAAAAGTTAAAGGAGTTGACCAAAAAGAGGGAACTGGCCAACTATGCTTAATGCTGCCAAGAGATCAAGTGAGATAATGATGGAAAAGTGCCTGTTTGGTTTACAGGTTATTAGTGATAACTTCCACAATCAAATAAATAATCAATATCCCTTACGTTGTCAATTAGTAACTTCAAGTTATAGACATTTAGTAACCTTAATAATGCCACTGCTTCTAAAGAATGGTTAGTGGAAATAGTTTGAGGGCAAAGGAATGTCATTTCAGAGCTCTCAGCCCATCAGCACCTTACTTGATGTGGAGTTTCCTGTATCTTGTCAGGACACCAAAGGGTTTTGGTATTCATTCTTGTGTTGAGAATCACAGCTCTCCCGTGTTGGTATCAGAAATGGTTAAGAGCAAAATTCAACCTCTGAATATATATTTGCACCACATACTATAATGTGAGCATAAGTAGCCACTGCAGAAAACTCTTTTAGCCTCAAACAAACGGAGTGAAAAGAAGTCAAGTTGAGACTTTAACATGGTGTTTGTCTTGATGTACCAGGCATTATAGAGAAGGTAAATAAGAAACAAGATATCATTTCTGAAGTCATGTACACAGATTTATCTCCTTCTAGAATATGTTTTCTGTCAAGTCCATACCCATGTTCCACTTTGAAACTGATGACTGTATCCCTGGAATATGTAGTGTGGTATTAACTAGTAACACCTCAATGCATTTTCCTTAATAAATAATCAAACCAGAACCTATTTGTGATTCACTTGTCTCTGAAATCTTTGTACTTTCTTCTCTACTAATTGAGGGAAATTATACTTGAGCAAGAGTCATTTGGAGAGAAGATGGCATCATTAAGGGCAATAAAGTCCTTAAATCTCTCATAACCTTACCTGATCTCCCTCCTGCAAGTTGCTATTAGGCTTTCCCTTCCCACTTCTGACTGCAGGTTCTTCTGATTTTGTTGCAGCCTGACTCTGATTCTGACCCTAAGTTGGCAGTCAAATGCCACCTCACATTTCCCTGACCTGGCTTTCTTTATGTTTCATTTGAATCTTGTTACTTATTTATTCATTTATTTATTTAACTGGTATTCATTAAATACATGCTATGTTTTGATGCAGTATTCAGGCTGAAACAATAAATAAAACTGAGTTCCTGACGTTATGAAGTTTGCAGTCTAGCAAGGGAGACTTTTTCTGTTTTCTTGAGTTTTTGTATTTTGCTTCAATCCTAAACTAGGGTCTTGATCCTAACTTCTGGTAGCTCCTTTTGCTGATGACTTGGTTTTGATAATCTTTTCCCTGATGCATTTCTGCAGAACATCAGTAAGGATCTCAGTCAGAGGCTTCCCCTGGTAGCATTTGTCAATAATGAACTTACACTTGGCATTTTGGTCTTTCACAAGGAAGCTTCCATTACAGCTTAATTGGTCTAAGAAATAATAAATCAAGCATTTTGAAGTAAACTTATTTTCATTTTTAACTAACCCAACACTTTCAAGTACGTGAAACAATTCAAATCAAATAGTGATTGATTTTTGTTATTAAATTGATGAACTGCTTTATCTAATAGAATGTTCATAGCAATTAAGATGGTAAAAATAGTTTTGCAAAAACACAAGGTCAGAATGATAGCAGCCCAGACAAAGTGATCAATGGTAAGGGGCTTGAGGACAATTTAGCAATTTTATCCCTTTCTGTTTCTGAGTGGATCCATCTGTGGACATCTTAAAAGGTCACAATTAGGCTACATGAGAACCCCACTGTACAAAGAAAAATGGTATCTTTTCCTTTCAACCAGCTGCCTCCTGAAAGGATAGCACTACCTCACAAAAATGACCATCTGAAGAAATAAGAAAAAAAATATGAAATTCCAAATGTAGACATTAATCCATCTATTTGTATTTTTCAAGTATTTGAGAAATTTTGTCAACATCTGCTTAGAACCACCCATTTGTAAATTTTGGTTACCTGCATGGAATTAGCTTGAAATTTTATGGCAGCAGGGACTACATGTAGAAAGCACTGACACTGAGATATGTGAAATGTCTAGCTTATGATATGCAGCATGATTGAAAATTGAAAGTGGGCTGTATTTATTGAACAACTTTGATTCATGAATAACCATGACTGTCCCATCTGGATTGCCATCTCTGTCACTAGCCCATACAAGTAAATTATTAGGTTCAGTTTTGAATTTATGAACCCACCAGCATTAAGTGTCCTGTGAATGGTAATCTCTGAATTCTAGAGCAGAGTCCCTCAAGCTTTTCAGAACATAAAAGGATTTTTATGCGCATACAAATTCAGAGCAGATGCCACTCTGGCAAGAAGGAAGAGTAAAGGATAAGGCCAAATTTCATAACCATTTCTGTGATTTTCCCAGATCAGCAAAACAGACAAAGTAAACTGTGATAATGGAATGTTGGATGATTCATTTTTTTTCACTCCTTCACTCATCAAGCATTTATTCAGTATCAGGCACTATTCTGGGCACTGGGAATGTACATATAAATAAGACCTAGTCCTTACCCTCAAAAAGCTCACAGTCTAATCTTGAGGGAGGTTTATGGGAAGTTAAAGTAAGCAAAAAAGAAATACATTGGAACATTATAATTCTCATGTCTATAATTATCCCAGGATTCCTTAGGATCCTGATCCTCTGAACAAACTGTGTGAATAAACTTGTGTCAATGCCCTATATGGGTGTAAGTTTCTCTGTTTTCATGAGAATATGCTTCTGTCCTGAAATTGTCCTTAATTTTCTAAATAAGTCAACGAATAAAAGTTATATTAACTGAATACAATAGAAATGAAACTTTTTTCAGTAGACATAATTTTTAAAATATTTATATTATATTTCATATTCTGCCTGTGGAACAAAGTCTTCCATGATTGCCAACTTTATGGTGCTTGTATTCATTCATCCCTTCTTTTAAGATAATTATTAACTGTATTTTTATCTTTTTAATAGCTGGACTCATTTTAACAATAAGCAACAACGTATTCTGCAGCATGAGTTTAAGTGCACAGTGTCCTGGTTTCAATTCTGAACACTTTAGTGATTATTAAGAAAAAAAAAAAAGACAAAATAACTTGTCCCATTTTACAATGCTCACTAAAAGGCACCTCTAGCAACTTCTTTGCTTGGGCTATGTACAAGGTTCACGTGTTCATTTTAAACCTTCCAGAGGATATGCAACTCAGAAGTTCATTTTAGACATGTCACTAAAGCCATTTCCACTTATTGATTGCACCAAAAAGACACCAATTGTGTTTTGCTCTATAAAAGAAGTCGTGGTGGGGATTTCTTCAGGGGAGAAGGCACAAGGTTGTTGTTATTCTTTATTTTATGATCTGACTGTAATTATTAGAGTAGGAGACAAAAAGAATGGGCCTCCCCGTTCTCTGACAATAACTCATGCTAGGCAGATTGTATTTAATTTGTATAGTGGGGGGAGGAAATGTATTTGTGTGAAGATGGACTTTCAGATACAAGTTAAAGGGGAGAAAGAAGCTGAAATGAAGCTAGTCACCAGAAAGCTAACAATGATTGTTTCATTTTCCATATGCTATGTGGGTAGCAGCCATTTTACAGAGCCTCTCTGGCTTTTTATTAATACTACATAAAAGTAAGAATACAAAAAACTAAACAATAAGAAAAAATAAAATGCCAATTTTATCCTTACTTTTCTGAAATTCTGAGGACTCTCATTTAAATCAAATAGCTTTTATGTCACTATCATTAGATTTCTTTCTTGGCTCATTTTCATAGACTGTGAGGCTAACTAAAAATTATGTTTTCTGAAAATCATCAAATCAAAAGCAAATTGAAGTAATGTTTCCATTCTTTAACTGGTTCTTTTTTTGTCCTATTGAAACACAACTCTATAATTTTTATCAAAAATAGTTACTCACTTTACTGTGTTTTTGTTTCATTTGATTCTAGATGCGTGGCTTCGTGGTTGAAGTTCTCTAACCCAAACAACTTTAAAATTTTTTTCTATGAAATTTTGATATAAACTATTTTATTTTCAAGACTATTAGGATATTTTCCTGAACATATTGTAGTAACACAAATGGAACGAAAAAAGTACTGATGATATGTTTTATCATATTCAGAAGTATTTCTCATTTTTTTCACTCTTCAACATGAACATGAATTTACTGCACCACCTCTAAACACGGATTTCTAATCCCTAAACCCAGACATCCATGAGTTCATCAAATGTCCATCCTCAGTTTCACTCTATTATGTAATGCACATTTGGAGAAGCAGAGCATCCATGCAAAAAGAGAAAATGAAATCAGAAATGTAGATAGCTATTTATTTATAATTGACATTCTAAGAATGTCAATTACTAATGGACTAACTGCCAATTACTAAAGAGCTGAGACTTTATTTTCCAAAGGGCAAAGCTTTTAAGCAAATCTACACACAGAAAAGCGCACAAATTATTTTATTCTACAAATACTTGCACATTTTTGTTGAAATTTTCTGAGAACAGCCCATATAAAAATTTCTAAATTGTGAAAAAATCTTCTTCCTTTGAAGGCTGGGTTTATACCTTAAGCACCTGACAATGTACCTGTGACAGAGGAGTGCTAAATCTACGAGTGTTGCACACATACAGACATGGGCTCGCTTAATAAACTAGGAAATGAAGAAATTGTATAAGGTGAACCCAAAATTGAAAGGTTTACAAAATGCATACTTAGCATTATAAGAATTCTAATTGCTAATTGAGTAAATGCCAATTACTGAATAGCTGAGACTTTATTTTCCAAAGGGCAAGGCTTTTTTCTTTACATCTGCATACAGACAAGTGCACAAATCATAAACGTATAGTAATAGCTGAATGAATGACTATGAAGTAAATACACTTGTCTAACCATAATCCAGTCCATGAAGCAGAACATTACTAAGCCCCAGAGATCCAATTCGGGTCTCCTGCAGTCACTATCCTAATTCTTATCCCAAAAAAACACTATCCTGACTTTTTGTTTGTTTGTTTGTTTGTTTGAGATGGGGTCTCGCTCTATTGCCCAGGCTGGAATGCAATGATGCAATCTTGGCTCACTGCAACCTCCACCTCCTAGGCTCAAGTGATTCTCCTGCTTCAGCCTACTGAGTAGCTGGGATTACAGGCACATGCCACAGTGCCCAGGTAATTTTTGTATTTTTAGTAGGGATGGGGTTTCACCATGTTGCCCAGGCTGGTCTTGAACTCCTGACCTCAGGTGATCCACCCGCCTCAGCCTCTCAAAGTGTTGGGATTACAGACATGAGCCACTGTGCCCAACTGACTTCCCTTTTTTCTTAAAGATAAAATCAAATGGATTCATCATGTACATGCTTTGAAGTATATATATGTCATACAATGACTAAATCTAGCTAATTAATATATGCACATAGTTATCATTTTTAGGTGAGAAAATCCACTCTCAGCACTTTTAGAGAATGCAATATATTATTTATTATAGTCACAATGTTGAACTTATTGATCTTATCTGAAATTTTGTATTCTTTAACTAACCGCTCCCCACTCCCAGCCCTCCCAATCATTCTAACCCCTGATAAACACCATTTTGCTCTCCACTTTTATGAGATCAACTTTCTTAGAGTCCACATGTGGGTAAGACCATGTGGTATTTGTCTTTCTGTGCCTGGCTTATTTCACTTAACATAATGGTCATCAGATTCATTCATGTTGTTGCAAATGGCAGGATTTCTTTTTAATAGTTGAATGTTGAATATAATTTCACTGTGTCTATATAACACATTGTCTTTATCTGTTCATCTGTTGATGGACAACATATGATTCTGTGTGTTGGCTATTGTGAATAGTGTTGCAATAAACATGAGAATGCAGATGTCTTTTTGACATACTGATTTCATTTTATTTGAATATATACCAAGTAGTGAGATTGCCAGATTATATAGTAGTTCCATTTTTAATTTTGGGGGGAGCCTCCATACTGTTTTCAATAATGGTCGTACCAATTTACATTCCTATCAATGGAGGGTGAGGGTTCCCTTTTCTCTATTTGTTATCTTTTGACTTTTTGATAAAAATTATTCTAATGTGTATGTGGTGACATCTCATTGTGGTTTTTCTTTTCATTTCCCTGATGATTAGTGAGATTGAGCATTTTTCCATATACCTGTTGGCCATTTGTATCTCTACTTTTGAGAAATGTCCATTCAAGTCCTTTGCCCATTTTTTAATCGGGTAATTTGTTTTCTTGCTATTGAGTTGAGTTGCATATATATTTTGAATATTAATCCCTTATCAAATGTAGAGTTTGCAGATATTTTCATCCATTCTGTAGGATGTCTTTTTACTCTGTTGATTGTAGCTTTTGCTGTGCAAAAACTTTTTAGTTTGATATAATCCTTTTTTTCTTTTTTGTTTTGGTTTTGTGTGTGTGTGCTTTTGCTGCCTGTGTTTTTTTGGAGTCATATCCAAAAACTCATTGCCTAGACGAAAGTCATAGAACTTTTCTCTACATTTTCTTCTAGAAGTTTTACAGTTTTATATCTTACGTGTACATCTTTCGTACAGTTTGCATTGATTTTTTTATATGGTGGAAGCTGAAGGTCTGATTTCAGTCTTCTGCATGTGGATATCCAGTTTTTGCAGAACCATGTATTAAAGAGACTATCCTTTCCCCATTGTGTGTTCTTGGCACCTTGGTCAAAAATCAATTGATCATAAATATATGGATTTATTTCCTGGTACTTTCTTCTGTTTCATTGATCTATGTATCCGTTTTTATACCAGTAGCATGCTGTTTCAGTTACTATAGCTTTGCAGTACATTTTGAAGTCAGGTAGTTTGATACCTCCACCTTTTATTATTTTTGCTCAAGATTGCTTTGGCTATTTGGGGTCTTTTGTAGTTCTCTATGAATTTTATGATTGTGTTTTCTCTTTCTGTAAAAACTGCCATTAGAATTTTGATAGAGATTACAATGAATCTATAGATCCTTTTAGATACTATGGACATTTTAACATTAATTTTTCCAATTCATGAACATGGGATTTTTTTCCATTTATTTATGTCTTCTTTGATTTTTTTAATCAATGTTTTATAATTTTTAATTTAGAAATCCTTCACCTTCTTGCTTAACTTATTCCTAAGTATTTTATTTTTTTGTAGCTATTTTAAATAGGATTGTTTTCCTGATTTCTTTTTCAGGTAGTTCACTATTGGTGTATAAAAACACTGCTAAATTTTGTATGTTTTTTTATCTTGTAATTTTCATGAATTTGCTTATCATTCCTAAGAGTTTTTTGGCAAAGTCATTAGGGTTTTCTATATATTAGATTGTTGCCTGCAAACAGGGACAATTGACTTCTTCCTTTTCAATTCTAAAGCTTTCTTTCTTTCTTTCTCTCTCTTGTGTATTTGCTTTGGCTAGGACTTACAGTACTATGTTGAAGAGAAGTGGCAAGAGTAGGCATCCTTGTCTTTTTCCAGACCTTAAAGGAAAAGCTTTCAGCTTTTCCCTGTTTAGAATGATGTTAGTTGTGTGTTTGTTACTTACGGCCTTTATTGTGTTGAGGTACATTTCTTCTATACCTAATTTGTTGAGAATTTTTATCATGAAAAAATTTTCAATTTGTCCAAATGCTTTTCTGCATTTATTATCATGTAATAACCATGATCATATGGTTTTTGTCTTTCATAATGTATTACATTTATTGATTTGCAAATATTAAACCATCCTTACATCCCTACACTTGATAATAATGAATGGTTATTTAAATGTGCTGTTGAATTTGCCTTGCTAGTATTTTGTTGAGGGTTTTTGCATGCATAGTAATCAGGGATATTGGCATATAGCTGTTTCTTTTTTTTCTTTTTTTCTTTTTTTTTTAGTGTCCTTGCCTGGCTTCAGTATCAGGATGATGCTGTGCTTGTAAAATGAGTCCGACAGTATTTCCTCCTCTTTCACTATCCTGACTTCTAACAACACTAGTTGTTTTTTACCAGTCTCTGAAATCATCTGGAGCTTTTTATGTCTTGTATTTTTCACTCAACACTATGTTGTAAGAGTCACCCATATTGTAACATGTAACTGTAGGTAATGCTGTCTTCTAATCTACATCGTGTGAGTGCCCCCATAGTAATTTATCATTCTACCATTGACGTACATTAAGGTTGTTTCCAGTTGGGTCTGTTACGAATAACACTATATAAAGCAATTTCAGGAGAATTATCTATTTTACAATATTGAGTCCCCTAATTCATAATCATGGTATATTCTACTTTTTTTAAGCCTTCTTTGAGCTTTGTCAATATATAGGTCTTGAAAGTCTTTTCTTAGATTTTTCTCTATTTTACTATTTGTTGCCATTTTAACTTATCCTGTATTTAATTTAGATTTGTGTTATGAAATTTTTTAAAAATATCTGAAATATACAGAAGAGTATAGTGAATTTCTACAAACTTAACATTTATCTTCATCTATTACGAATGAATGAATAATCTGTTTTGTGTATAATGCCAGTCAATCTCCTATATTATTTTGAAGCAACTGTCAGCCATTATACTGTTTCACAGAACATATTAAAAATCTCTAAAGTATATGATTTTTAAAAAATTGCCACCTCTCTGCTTCCTGAGAACATGCAGGTTAGAAAATGTCCTCAGTGTAAAAAGCTACAAACTAGAAAAACACAACTAATATAACTCTGTCCTCAATGTTTCTCTTGGTCTCTGCCTACATTACTTACTAGGTTCTCCAATGTTTATCTCTGAGCAAGCATAGTTTATCATTCAGCCAAGGATTTAACAGGCTTCATACTCAGGTTGTGGCTCTTATCCTTCCTGCAGGTCTCTCACTTCTTGAATTTCTATTTTGTATTTTCAACTGCTCTTTATGATAAACTTCCTTTGCTACTCCAACTGATAAAGCTGCAATCTTTTGCCACCATTGCCAGAGGTATTGCAGAACATCCACAAACAAAATAAGCCACAAACTCACAATTCTTATTTTTGCAGTTTCAGATTTTCAAGAGTAAACACTCCTCTAGCTTCTGTCTGCTTTTGGATGCTTGCCATGATTTTAAAATTCTCATTTGGGTCGGAGTTTGTATAATCATTTTACTCATCCACATTTCCATCATTTTCTTAATATCTCTAAGATCTGTGGGATATTTTCTTTTTATCAGCAGTTTGTATGTCCTCCTTCCCCTCTCTCCCGCCTCCTTTGATCTCTCTTGATTAGAAGAGATTTACAAATTATGTGATCTTTTCAAAGCATTAACTTTGTCTTTATTCATTTTCTTAATGTTTCTTTTTCCAATTTTTTTTGTTCCTGTCATTTTTATATCCTTCTACTTTATTTTTATTTATGTTTAAAATTTATTGCTCTATTTTGAACATGTTAGATGGATATATCACTGACTTTTGGCTTTTATTTTTTTTTCCAGTATATCTATTAAGGCTATACATCTCCAAAATTCTCTCTTCCCAGCATCTCATACAGACCATGTCATATAATGTGATTAACTAGTTAGCAATTTTTAAAGATTAATATTCTTCTACCTGAAAGTATTTCAGATCGAAACTTTTGTTCTTTCATTAAATTAAGATATATGAAACAAGATTGTAATATGTCAACCTAAAAGGAAGAAGCTCAGGAAAATGAATATAGATAAAGTGTTTATTTGGGTCAAGTTTGAGGATTGCAACCCAGGAGCATAGATTCCAGTTGCCCTGAATATACACTCTGATTAGTAGCAGTAACAAGTAGATTTTTAAAGGCAAAAAAAGGGCAGCAGTGGGAAGGGTGTGGGCTGATACAAAGTCCTCTCTCAGGAATTCTCATTCATTTACAGAAATAGCATTGATTAGTGAATGGCTATACATTGTGAAGCTATAGGGTTATAGTGTCTGATCTGGCCTTGTGAGTTAATTAGTAGCTACTTGTGGCAATAGCAAGCAGTTTCAAAATGAATACATAGCTTAAAGGGGAAGTGGGGCATGGTTGCAGTCTCATTTTACTGTTTCTTTGGCTATAACAATCAAAAGGACTTGCGTTCCTCAAATAAAATTTCTCATCTCAGTTTACAAGTCATTTCACAAAACATATTCAGGTACATCAGTTGTAATTAAATGCTCTTAGAATTTTTTCTGTTCAATATGCTCTCTTTCAAAATGTTTGAATAAAGAATGTGAAGAAGGCAACTAATATTTTTAAAAGACATACACTGAACTACATGTGTTAGGAAAATATTTAATTATATTTATAACTAATCTTCTTCAGTATATTTCCTTTATGCAGCAATGACAGCTTCTAGGAAAAATAAATACAAATTTATTCAGTAAGTAATATCCATTATTATGTTTCTTCTGCATTTTAAACTTTCTCACCTCATATCATCTAATCACTGTTGAACTGCCTCATAAATATTCAAAAGTTTAACTAAGCATCATTTATTTATTTTATGTAATTCATTAAATTGCATCCTTTATGGTAAAATTACCTCTAGGCACAAAGTAACTAATATGCATGCAATTTAATAATACTGACTGCCAGCATGTCTCAAAGTATTGATTGTGAATTGCCCATGTAATAACTACACCATGTACTAAATTCAAGAGATTGGGAAACTGGAGACGAACTAAGGTGATGCAAGCAGGGACCGTGCCAATCAAAACAAATGCATCTTTCATGGAAAATGTGCTCCCTACATATAGGATTTTGAAACTCTTAGTAGAAGGACATGTCTGATCTTTGATGTTGTATAAGAAAGGAGCAATGTAAAAGGCAATTTAACCACTATAAGGAAAAAGGTCATAATATTCCAAAATATATCTGAAGATAAGGAATTAGTAGTGAAAATATGCTATCAGTGAAATATCTGTCCTCAAATCCTCTATTTAAATTATTTTCCACTTTTGTGTTAAGAATGATAGTAAATTGAATGAAAGCATATAAAATCAACTTTCCTTAATTCCCCGGTAAAGTACCCATGAAACCATCAGAAAAGACAATCCTCACTGCAATCACAGTGAGTGGTGTAAAACGAAGTCATCAGAGTGTTTCTAGGTTTTTCTTTCCTTTCATCTTTGTGCAGTGACCCAGCCTCAAAATCCCATTTTCTAGGTTCAAGCAAGCAATGAAATAGCCTCTGACCCTTTATCTTTTCTTCAGCAAAGCACCTGCACTCATACATATGAAGCTCTGGTTTTCAGCCCAAACCTGGGTAGATTTCTTTAGGTTGTTTGAAAATATGAGTAGATGCTTATACCAACAACCAATAATCTGGCATCTCCCTGCACAGCATAGACTACTGGCCTGGGAGATAAAGTCTAGAAATGGATGTCTCACCATTCAAATAATCCTTAAACTCATTTTTAGAACAGTCGAAGATCAGTCAGATAAGATACAAAGGTGATTAGACTGAAGAAAAATCTTTGAAAGAAGAGAACATATCATAGAAGAAAAACCTTTGAAAGAAGGAAACAAATGGTTAGCTTTAGTATGAATTCCTTTTCCTAGAAAAGATTTTCTTGTAAATCAGAAGAAAAATTTTAAACATATAGTTCTAGATCTCAATGAGATAGATATAAATGAGATAAATATAAAAGAATAGTTCTTTTATATTTAAAGAGCAACTCAGAATAGGAAGAAAATCAAAATCAAAGTAAGTAAAATATTCATTGGAAGCAATAAGATGTAAACTTGAAGTGCTAACTATTTAAACCAATGCTTCAGAGTACAAACTTGAGAAATAATTCTAGAATGCAAAGTAAATCAACAATAAAATTTTATTTTAAAATGTGAGAGAAAATGGTAGACATGAAGAACAGAATAGATTTGGATCATACATAATAGGATCTGCAAAAAAGATAGAATATATGGAACAAAATGAGTAACAAAAAAAAAGTGAACACAAATTCAAAAACAAAGCAACCAGGAAAAGTTCCAACATTTAAGATAGAGAAATTCCAATGTGTCAAGAAATATTAAATTCTTAACAGCCCCATCTTTATCACTCCCATACTAATCTGTCACCAAAGACTATTGATTTTATATTCTAAATATTTCTTGGTCCACACACAACCCTATATCCACCGCCATCCCCTTAGTTTAAGCTATCCTCATTTCTGACCAAGACTCCAGCAGCGTCTCCTAAAAGCTCTTGCTGTATCTACACTAACCCGTTTCCAATCTACACTTCATATTTCAACTGTTTATTCAGTAAGACAAATTATCGAGTGCCTCCATGTGCTACTATAAAGCAATCATGAATAAATTAGGATAATTTTGTGTGATAATTGTAATAATAATTATAGTAAAAATTAAAATGATGTGAGAGAGAGTGACTAAGGGAGGGGTGGTTTCTTTAAAGAAGTGGCCAAGGAGGCTTCTTGGTTAAGCTGAAACCTATATGAAAAGAAGGAGAGAGCCATTTGGAGAACTGTGAAAAGAGCTTTCAGTCACTGGGCAACAAAAGTTCAAAAAGTCTGAATTGAGAATGTGATTGAATGTTTGAGGCTCATTCTGCTAGAAGGCAGTGGACAAAGTGAGGTGAGATGTAAGATGAGGTTGCAGAAGTATAGAGACTATATCAGGTAAAGTCTTACAAGCCATGGTGAGAAGTTTGGAATTTATTCTAAGTGCAAAAGGAAGCCTTTTTAACAAAAGGAAGTTTTTAACAAAAGAAGGATCTAATTTATGTAGTTTAAAATGAAAACTAACTTGATACTGCTGTGTGTATCTCTTCAAAACACAAACCTAATTGTGCCACATACACACTCCCAAACTCACCCTGCTTAAAAGCATTCCATGTGTTACACTTGCACATAGGACATTTTTGGTTTTTACTAATCCTAGCTCCTTAACATGGCCAACTGCAAGATCTGGCTCCATCTATGACTCTAGCATCAAGTGCACCACACACGGATCACCCACCACATCTGCCTAACTGCACTGTCTTCAGCCCCACATCCCCCTCTTTCCAGACTGCACACAGGATGCCTCTGCCTTCCCTCTCCCTTTGCCTGCTGAACTCCTAATCATCTCTCAGCCTTCAGTGTAACTATCTCTGCCTTAGTGAAGACTTCCCTGACTAGCCCCTGCCCACTGAGTCCTATCCCTCAAGTTAGATCTGTATCAATATGTAGCTTTCCACAAACCTCTGGTCAAAACCCCAGTTTTACATTTGTGTGTGTGATCATTTATTCAATATGGCCTTAGGTAGACTGTAACTCCAAGAGGGCAGGGACTTCATCTATTTTGATTCATCATTGATTCTCAGTTGGCCCTAGGCACAGTGTTTGGTAAATAATACATATTCAAAAAATATTTTTGAAAGGACAGTTGAATTAACAAGTTTTTAGAACTGAAGAGCTGGTAAAATATCAAATTTCAATATGCATTTTGATTTTTAAAAAATAAAACTGATTAACAGAAAGACAAAATTTGATTATTAAAAAATAAAACCAATTAATAGAAAGACAAAATTACTCTCAAAGATGCAAAAATCAAAAGATTTTTCTTCTACATTTAATAAAAGCAGAAAGTAGAGTGTTGTCTATTAAATGCAGGAAGTACAATGTTGAGTTAGCAGTGATCATGGAGTACAATTAAAGATATAGAAATAACGGAATGTAAGTGCTAAGAATTGTATTTTTAAAACCTAACAAGTAGGCCAGGAATGATAGCTCACACCTGCAATCCCAACATTTTGGGAGGCCAAGGGAGTAGGATCGTTTAAGACCGGGAGTTCTAGACCATCCTAGGCAACATACCAAGACCATGTCTCTACCAAAAAATTTTAAAAATTAGCTGGATGTGTTTGTGTACACGTGTAGTCCTATCTACTAGGAAGGCTGAGGTGGGACAATCTCTTCAGCCTAAGAGATCCAGGCTGCAGTGAGCTCGGATCATGCCACTGCACTCCAGTCTAGGACTAATATAGGACTAATAAAATGAGACCTTGTATTAGTCCCTTCTTGCATTGCTATGAAGAACTACCTGAGACTGGGTAATTTACAAAGAAAAAAGATTTAATTTACTCATAGTTCCACAAGTTGTACAGGAAGAATGGCTGGGGAGACTTCAGGAAACTTACAATGATGGCAAGAAGGCAAAGGGGAAACAGGAACATCTTACATAGCCGGAGGAGGAAGAGACAGGTGCGAGGTGCCACACACTTTTAAGCACCATCTCCTGAAAACTTATTCACTATAAGAATAGCAGGGGGGAAATCTGTCCCCATGATCTAATCAACTTCTACCAAGCCTCACCTTAAAATTGGGGATTACAATTTTACATGAGATTTGGATGGGGACACAAATCCAAACCATATCAGACCTTGCTAAAAAAAAAGAAAAAAAACCTGAAGATGGCAGATAGGAGGCAGGACTAGCTTGCAGCTCCTATTCAGATGGACAGAGCATCATGTGAACTTTTGCTCCAAGAACTACCACAGGAACATACCAGTAAAGCCGAGAGAATCTGCAGTCCCTTTGAAAGAACTGGATCGCCATTGAAAGCTCCCTGAGATGCTAAAACACTGTGAGTGTTCTTGCTTTTTTAATGGGGAGGCACGTGGTCTGGGACAAGCTCTCAGCTTTGGTCACTGGCTGCCTGGAAATAAACTCAGTGCTCTTGGATGGGGGCCTGGTGGGAGTGAGACCAGCCTTTAGGACTAGAGAGCAGGTTGAGGCTTGTTACTGCTGGCTTTTCCCCATTTCCCTGCTGACCTGTATGACCCAGCAGAGGCAGCCATAATCCCCTTGGGAATATAACTCTATTGGACAGGGAACCAATAGAGAACCATAGAGAACACCCCCCATTCTCCACAGCAGCCACAGCAAGCCCCACCCAAAGAGAGGCTGAGCTCAGAAACGGCTATCCCTGCCCCCACCAGGTGGTCTTTCCCTACCCACTCTGGTAGCCAAAGACAAAGGTCGTAATTTCTTGGGAGCACTATGGCCCTGGCCACTGCCTGAGAAACCTGAATACTTAACCAGGTGTCGTTAGGGCAAGTTTGCATCCTCCCTATAGGATTGAAGCTGTGTGCTCTTGAAAGCCCCACAACCTTGCTGGAGGCCAACCAACCCCAAAACAGCACACTAAACAAAATCACAACCAAGGACCTTCACAGAGTCCATTTCACTCCCCCACTGACTCCACCAGAGCAGGTGCTGGTGTCCAGGCTGCAAGACCTGAAGACGAATCACATCACAGGACTCTTTGCAAACAGTCTCCAGTACCAGCTAGAATGCCAATAGCCCTGCTGGGTGGCTGGACCCAGAAGAGCAAAAACAGTAACTACAGATCAGCTCTCAGGAAACCCTATTGCTAGGGAAAGGGAGACAGCACCACATCAAGGGAGCACCCCATGGGACAAAATAATTTGAATAGCAACCTTTAATCTCAGATCTTCCCTCTAACATAGTCTACCCAAATGAGAAGGAACCAGAAAAGCAATTCTGGTAATATGAAAAAACAAGGTTCTTTAACACCCCCGAAAGATCATACAGGCTCACCAGCAATGGATCCAAACCAAGACGAAATCTCTGAATTGCCAGAAAAAGAATTCAGAAGGTCAATTATTAAGATAATCAAGGAGGCACCAGAAAAAGGTGAAGTCCAACTTAAAGTATTCAAAAACATGATACAGAATATGAAGGGGAAATTCTTCAGTGAAATACACAGCATAAATAAAAAACAATCACAACTTCTGGAAATCAAGGACACACTTAGAAAAATGCAAAATGCACTGGAAAATCTCAGCAATAGAAGCAAAAAGCAGATCAAAGAACTTCAGAGCTCAAAGACAAGGCTTTTGAATTAACTCGATCCTTCAAAGACAAATAGAAAAGAATTTTTAAAATGAACAAAGCCTTCAAGAAGTTTGGGACTGTGTTAAATGACTAAACCTGAGAATAATTGGTGTTACTGAGGAAGAAGAGAAATCTAAAAGTTTGAAAAATGTATTTGAGGAAATAATCAAAGATAACTTCCCCAGCATTCCTAGAGACCTAGACATCCAAATACAAAAAACTCAAAGAACACCTGGGAAATTCATCGCAAAAAGATCATCACCTAGGCACATAGTCATCATGTTATCTAAAATCAAGACTAAGGAAAGAATTTTAAGAGTTATGAGGCAAAAACATCAGGTGACCTATAATGGAAAACCTATCAGAGCAATAGCAAATTTATCGCAGAAACTTTACAAGCTAGAAGGAATCAGGGTCCTATTTTTAGCCTCCTTAAACAAAACAATTATCCCCCAAGAATGTCATATCCAGTGAAACTAAGCTTCATAAACAAAGGAAAGATACAGTCTTTTCCAGAAAAATAAATGCTGAGAGAATTCACCACTACCAAGCCAGCCCTATAATAACTGCTAAAAGGAGCTCTAAATCTTGAAACAAATTTTCAAAATACACCAAAATAGAACCTCCTTAAAGCATAAATCTCATGGGACCTGTAAAACATTAACACAATAGAAACAAAAACCAAAGTATTCAGGCAACAAATAGCATGATGAATAGAATAGTGCCTCATCTCTCAATACTAACATTGAATGTAAAGGGCCTAAATGCTCCACTTAAAAGATACGTAATGGCAGAATAGATACAAATTCACCATCCAAGTTTCTGCTGTCTTCAGGAGACTGTCTAACACATAAGGACTCACATAAACTTAAGGTAAAAAGATGGAAAAAGATACTCAATGCAAATGGATATCAAAAGCAAGCAGGAGTAGATATTCTTATATCAGACAAAACAAACTTTAAAGCAACAGCAGTTAAAAAAGACAAAGAGGGACATTATTTAATGATAAAAGGACTAGTCCAACAGGAAAATATCATACTTCTAAATGTATATGCACCTAACATTGGAGCTTCCAAATTTATAAAACAATTAATACTAGACCTAAGGAATGAGATACATGACAACACAATAATGGTGGGAGACTGTAATACTCCACTGACAGCAATAGATAGGTCAAGACAGAAAGTCAACATAGAAACAATAGACTTAAACTATACTCTAGAACAAATGGACTTAACAGATATTTACAGAACATTCTACCCAACAACTGTAGAATATACATTCTATACATCAGCACATGGAACATTCTCCAAGACAGACCATATGATAGGCCACAAAACAAGTCTCAGTAAATTTAAGACAATCAAAATTATATCAAGTAGTCTCTCAGACCACAGTGGAATAAAATTGGGGATCAATTCAAAAAGGAATCCTCAAAACCATGCAAATACATGGAAATCAAAAAACCTGCTCCTCAATGATCATTGGATGAACAATGAAATCAAGATGGAAATTTAAAAATTCTTTGAACTAAATGATAATAGTGACACAACCTATCAAAACCTCTGAGATACAGAAAAAGCTAAGAGATAAGAAGAAAGTTCACAGTAGTAAATACTAGATTAAAAAGTCTGAAAGAGCACAAATAGACAATCTAAGGTCACACCACATAGAACTGAAGAAACAAAAAAATCCAAACCCATAGCTAGCAGAAGAAAATAAATAACAAAGACAAGAGAAGAACTAAATAAAATTGAAACAAAAAACAGAAAAATACAAAAAATAAATGAAACAAAAAGCTGGTTCTTTGAAAATATAAGTAAAATCGATAGACTATTAGTATGATTAAACAAGAAAAGAAGAGAGAAGATCTAAATAAGCTCAGTTAGAAACAAAACAGGAGATATTACAACTGATACCACAGAAATACAAAATACCATTGAAGGCTATGATGAACACCTTTACTTGCATAAACTAGAAAATCCAGAGGAGATGGATAAATTCCTGGAAATATACAACACTCCTAGATTAAACCAAGAAACATAGAATCTCTGAACAGACCAATAATGAGCAGTGAGATTAAAATGATTATTTAAAAATTGCCAACAAAAAAAAGTCCAGGATCACATGGATTCACAGATGAATTCTATCAGACATTCAAATAAGAATCGGTACCAATCCTATTGCCACTATACCAAAAGATAGAGAAAGAGGGAATCCTCCCTAAATCATTCAATGAAGCCAGTATCACCCTAATACCAAAACCAGGAAATGACATAACGAAAATAGAAAACTACAGACCAATATCCCTGATGAACATAGATGCAAAAATCTTTATGTCAGAAAGATAATCCACCATGATCAAGTAGGTTTCATACCAGGAATGCAGGGATGGTTTAACATGTAAATCAGTAAATGTGATATACCACATAAGCAGAATTTAAAATCACATAATCATCTCAATAGACACAGGAAAAGCATTTGACAAAATCTAGCATCTCTTTATGATTGAAACCCTCAACAAAATTGGTATGGAAGGGACATACTTTAAGGTAATAAAATCCAGCTATGACAAACCCACAGCCAATATTATGAATGGGGAAAACTTGAAAGCATTACCCCTGAGAACTGGAACAAGGCAAGGATGCTTACTTTCACCACTTCTATTCAACATAGTACTGGAAGTTCTACCCAGAGCAATCAGACAACAAAAAGAAATAAAGGGCATCCAAATTGGTAAAGAGGAAGTCAAACTGTCACTGTTTGCTAAATACATGATTGTATACATGAAAACACTAAAGACTCATCCAAAAAGCTCCTAGCACTGATAAATGAATTCAGCAAAGTTTCAGCAAACAAAATTAATATACACAAATCAATAGCTCTGCTATACACCAACAGTGACCAACCTGAGAATCAAATCAAGAACTCAACCCCTTTTATGGTAGCTGGAAAAAAAAAAATACTTAGGATTATACCTAACCAAGTCTGTGGAAGACCTCTACAAGGAAAACTACAAAACACTGCTGAAGGAAATCGTAGACAACACAAATTGAAACACATCATGCTCATGGATGGGTCGAATCAATATTGTCAAAATGACCATACTGCCAAAAGCAATCTAGCCATTCAATGCAATTTCCATCAAAATACCACCATCACTCTTCACTGAACTAGAAAAAAAAAAAAAAAATCCTAAAATCCACATGGAACCAAAAAATTGCCCATGTAGCCAAAGGAAGACTAAGCAAAAAGAACAAATCTGGAGGCATCACACTGCCTCACTTCAAACTGTACTATAAGACCATAGTTACCCAAACAGCACAGTACTGGTATAAAAATAGGCTCACAGAACAATGAAACAGGATAGAGAACCCAGAAATAAAGCCAAATACTTACAGCCAACTGATCTTTGACCAACCAAACAAAAACATAAAGTGAGAAAGGACAGCCAATTCAACAAATGGTGCTAGGATAACTGGCTAGCCACATGTTGAAAATGAAACTGGATCCTCATCTCTCACCTTATAAAAAATCAACTCAAGATGGATCAAAGACTTAAATCTAAGACCTGAAACCATAAAGATTCTAGAATATCACATCAGAAAAACCCATGTAAACATTGACTTAGGCAAAGACTTCATGACCAAGAAACCAAAAGCAAATGCAATAAAAACAAAGATAAACAGATGGGACTTAATTAAACTAAAAAGCTTCTGCACAGCAATAGAAATAATCAGCAGGTTAACAGACAACCCACAGAGTGGGAGAGAATCCTCACAATCTATACATCTAGCAAAGGACTAATACCAGAATCTACAAAATACTCAAACAACTCAGCAAGAAAAAAATACACAATCCCATCAAAAAGTGGGCAAAGAACATGAATAATTCTCAAAAGGAGATATGCAAACTGCCAGCAAGCATATGGAAAAATACTCAACATCACTAATGATCAGGGAAATACAAATCAAAACCACAATGTGATACCACCTCGCTCCTGCAACAATGACCATAATCAAAAAATCAAAAAAGAATAGATGTTGGCATGGATGTGGTGAAAAAAGTTACACTTTTACACTGTTGGTGGAAATGTAAACTAGTACAACCACTATGGAAAACAGTGTGGAGATTCCTTAAAGTACTAAAAGTAGATCTACCATTTGATCCAGCTACCCTACTACTAGGTATCTAACCAGAGGAAAGGAAGTCATGATATGAAAAAGATACTTGCACACACATGTTTATAGCAGCACAATTAGCAATTGCAAAAATACGAAACCAGTCCAAATGCCTATCGATCAATGAGTGGATAAAGAAAATGTGGTATATACACTGTGGAATACTACTGTCATTAAAAAAAATAAATAAATAAAAATAATGAAATAATGGCTTCACAGCAACCTTGGTGAAATTGTAGACTATTATTCTAAGTGAAGTACCTCCGGAATGGAAAACCAAACATTGTATGTTCTCACTCATGTACGAACTAAGCTATGAGGACGCAAAGTTGTAAGAATGATACATTAGACTTTGGGGATTCAGAGTGAATGGTAGGGGGTGACAAGGGATAAAAGTTCTCGCACTGGGTACAGTATACACTGCTTGAGTGATAGGTGCACCAAAATCTCAGAAATCACCACTAAAGAACGTATCTACATAATCAAACAGCACCGATTCCCAAAAAACCTATTGAAATAAAAAAAATGGAAAACTAAAAATTAGAAATTTTTTTTAAAACCTGACAAGTAAAAAAAAAAAAAAAAAGTTGATAAGATGATGTGTTGTGCATGTGTAGTGGTCAGGGAGATATGGGAGATCTCTGTACCTTCCTTTCAATTTTGCTGTGACTCAATTTTGCTGTGGCTCCAAAAAAAATATTTTAAGAAGTATGAAAAATTGGATCAGCAAAGACAAAATCGTAGGAAGAACTACTCAATGGTTTTATATGACTGAATGAAAATTTAAAAGTAGGGGAAAGTTCACAACTCACCCAGTAGTCAACAGCTACATATGGCAGAACTCATGAGTTTTAGATGTTATAACTTCATGAAACTGCATTGTATGACATGACTATCATAGAATCATCACATCACAAAATCAAATATACTATATGCACAGTTAAAATAATTATTACCTTGGAGAATCAGCTTTGGAAAAAATGGAGTGTCTACTAAGAAGAACCATCTTTGGTCGGGCATGGTGGCTCACACCTGTCCAGCACTTTGGGAAACCGAGGCAGGCGGATCACTTGAGGTCAGGAGTTTAAGACCAGCCTGGCCAACATGGTGAAACCTCATCTCTACTAAAACTACAAAAATTAGCCAGGCATGGCAGCAGGCACCTGTAATCCCAGCTACTCGGGAGGCTGAAGCAGGAGAATTACTTGAACCCAGGAGCTTGAGGTTGCAGTGAGTTGAGATTGTGCCATTACATTCCAGCCTGGGCAATATAGTGAGACTCTGTTTCAAAAACAAACAAACAAAAAAGCCATTCTCTTTATTTAGGTTAGTCTCTATACTCTCCTACAGGTATTAGATGAGTCGGAATTCATACTTCCTGTCTGCCACTCATAATAATATTATGTACATTATAATTTTAAATAAAAATAATTTTTGAGAGATAAAAATCAGAAAACCAAAATAATATGAAGGATGAAAAAATTATCCTTACAAATAATAAAAATCAGAAATGTTAAAATATCAAGAAAAAATGGTTCAAGCAGTTGAACAGCAGGGAAGCTCTCTAAAAATCATTTGCAAGCCTGAGAGAAGTACTATTTTCTCTGTTATATAAATAAAGATGCAGAGATTCACTGGTTAACTGACTTGTCCCATTATATGTGGCTTACAAATACCAAAAGTAAAATTCCCATATAGACTTTCTGGCTTTACAACTTTGGAACCCATAATCTCCTTTCTGAGGTCTATTCTGGGAAATTAATCTAATATGTGGAAAACAGGGTGTATGAAGATTTCCATGGCAGCATTTTAATTAAAGGAGCAATAATTAGAAGCTATCAAAATGCTTTACAGTACAACAATGGTTAAATAATATGTGGCACATAGGCATATGATAGAATGTTATTTTTAAAATAAGGAAATATTTCTACGTAAGAGAATGAAAGCAGGACATAAAAAGTATAATTATTTTAAATATATAAATAATATAGGAAGTGATACACAAAGAAAATAATTGTATGAAGGTATTAAAATGATAAGCTGTGCTCTAATTTTAATTATTGATATCTTTTTAATGATTTTAATTTGGTTTCAAGTGATTTTACATAGAGAGTTCAAAGTTCGTGGGTTGTTGAAATCTACATCTGAGGAAAAACTAAATGAAGAGTAGGTTCAATCTTAGAAAGTGCATGTAACTTGTGAATATTGTGTAACCTCAATTCCAGCTTAAGAACCACTAAAGGAGAGAAAAGTGACTAGAGTGGTATGGCAGCCCCCCTGGTTCTGGGGTGTTCTGCAACTTCCCCAGACCTAACCTTCCTGGCCTCTTCCCCGAAGAATCACAGCCTACATGTGGAACAGTGGATTTGAAAGCTATAGCAGCTCCTCACAGGGGAGTTGGCGAATACACGCAGTCCCGGGGAGGCTTTGGATCGCGGGCACCTTCTTCGGCAGAAAAGAAGTCAAGAGCCCGAGTACAGCACATTGAACCCCACACTGTATCTCCAATGCTTTCTGTCACTTTGGTTGATGAAGTGTTCAAAATTGGCAGTGTTGAGATTTCACAAGTCACTCTTGTGGGGATCATCAGACATGCAGAGAGGGCTTCAACCAACATTGTTTACAAAATAGATGACATGACAGCTGCACCCATGGATGTTCGCCAATGGGTTGACACAGATGACACCAGCAGTGAAAACACTATAGTTCCTCCAGAAACATATGTGAAAGTGGCAGGCCACCTGAGATCTTTTCAGAATGGAAAGAGCCTGGTAGCTCTAAGATCATGTCCCTGGAGGATATGAATGAGTTCACCATACATATTCTGGAACTGATCAATGCACACGATACTAAGCAAAGCGAACAGCCAGCCCTCAGCAGGGAGAGCACCCATCAGCAATCCAGGGAAGAGTGAAGCAGGGTACTTTGGTGGGAATAGCTTCATGCCAGCAAATGGCCTCACTGTGGCCCAAAACCAGGTGTTGAATTTGATTAAGGCTTGCCCAAGACCTGAAGGATTGAACTTTCAGGATCTCAAGAACCAGATCAAATGCATGTCCGTATCCTCAGTCAAGCAAGCTATGGATTTTCTGAGCAATGAGGGGCACATCTATTCTACTGTGGATGATGGTCATTTTAAATCCACAGATGCAGAATAACTGGAACTAATTGGGTACCTGAGATATTTTACAGCTGGACCTAGCTTCATAGTCTATTTTCTCCAGCTGTGCATGTTTGGCCAGGTGGCTTCTAGAAGTCAGTTTCATCTATAAAAGGTCTCCACCGACATCCTTTTGAAACTTACTGCTCTTCTGTTTTGTTTTGTTTGAAGCTCAGAAAGAGATGGGCAATTGACAGGAATGCAATCAGGGTGGAATTTCTTGAAGAAGTTATAAATAAGCTTGTTTCATACTAACATAATGCAAATATCTCTTTTATAAATGAAAATGTGCTAACCCTTTCCCCAACAGGGGGAACAAAAGAAAGTCCCATCAGTCAATTTGTCCATCTCATGGTGAAAGCTTGCCCCTCCTTTAGGGAACTACATCAGAAAGTTACCTACCAATAACACACTCCATATAAAATATCAGAAGAAATGAAGAGGCTAAAGTAATTTAACATTTATAAAAACACACAAAAGACGAGGAAAAAAAATGTGGCTAATTACTGTGGTCTTCATTTCATAAAAGTGTAGTTGCAATTTGTAACTTCCTTCCCCTTCTTTCCATTTCTTGTTCCTTTTGCTTTCAGGTAGCACTGAGGTTGGGTGAGGTCCTTAATATGTCATGGAAATCAAAATGTTCATTCTTGAGATCAGAGCCTATAATGACTTCCTATGGTCACCACTGGAAGAGGCAATCCTAAACATGTTCCAGAATGTCTCCAAATTCCAATTAAACTTCCCACTGCCCACAGAGTATAGCAGCACCATTAGCACCCTTAGCTGAAAGAGAATCTGGAAAACATGTTTGGCTTTCTAGACTCCACAGCACACAAAACACGAAGGAGGATGAAATGGGTCCAGTAATCTACTATTTTCACCACAGTAATTAAGTTGGTGGGGGGAGGGGGGAAAGAATTACTCTCTTACGACCTTCACCACAGTAACGCAGGATTTTTCTCAGCCCCTTCATCAGACTTGTGACAGGGGTGGCCCCATTTACTCGGCCTGCCGCATTCAAGCCTTTGTGGGAGGAAGCACATGAATAAGCTCCATGTGGGGCCCCACAGCCAGAACAGGCGCGCATGGATAAATGCAGGATCCTGCCAGCCAGTCCAACTGTTGGCAGGAAAAATCTCCATGTGGGGCCCATGGTAGTGCCCAGGTGGTGCCAGGTGCCTGTGACGCCTAAACCCCAGAGGCAATGTTAACAGTGCTCTCTTAGCTCTGCTGTCTCCGGACAGCTGTGTGAGAGCAGCTCAGCTGACAGAAGCAAGCTCTGTGTGGGGCCTGCATTGGTTCCCAGGTGAGAGTGTCTGCAACCCTGAAACCCCAGAGGGAGTGTTACAGTGCTCTCTTACCTCCACCGTCCATGGATGGCTGTGTGTTAGTAACTCATCTAACAGGAACAAGCTCTGTGTGGGGCCCACAGCAGTGCCCAGATGAGGGCACCTGTGACCCCAAAACCCCAAAATGAGGGTTAGAGCACTCTCTTAGTCCTGCCATCGGTGGACAGCTGTGTGTTAGCAGCTCAGTTGACCCCTTGCCTCATCACATGGGGCAACTACCTTCCACTGGTGAGGGCAAAGGGCTGGTGTGACAGACTTTCTAGGTACCTGCACTCAGTGGGCCCTGAGCTCTTGTCTGGTATCCAAGAAGAATGAGGTCACATGGACGAACTGAAGGATGGGGAAGGTGGAAAATGTTACTGAGCAATGAAAATGGCTCTCAGTGGAGAGGGGAGCTGGAAAGGGGATGGGAAGGGCAGGTTGCCTTCCCCAAAGTTAGGTTGTCTCTTCCCTGAGGTCAAGCTGTCTCTCCTCTGAAGTGCAGCCCTCTCTCATCGCTTCTGATTGATGGTGGGATGTTTTTATTCACAGGATGGTGGGGGTGGGCCATAGGTAGTTTTGGAAAAGGCAAGATTTGATTGGTAAAAAGGCATTATTCAGAAAAACAAATCAGAAGAGAATGGGCAAAAAGGAATAGAAGTTCTCACTTCAGGCCACAGGTTTCAGGCGTCTCAGTTTGAAGGTGCAGTTTCACTGGGAACCCATTTCTGTCTGCCTAGAATTTCTCTGCCTCCTGCCTCTATCAACAGTAACGAAGTAGAGGGGAAAAAGCTACTCTTTGTTGCATTGATAGGTAGTTAAGTTCTAGTGCCTGAAGAGAATAAAACTTTAGCTTAATTGTGGGACAGTCATTGAGTCTCACAAAGGGATCGAGTTTGCTGAAGCCAGTTAGCATAAGCTCCTAACCAGGAAAGATGATCTCAATGCATAAAAAGGGCTTTGACAGAAAGCTGTTCCTTTCTGCCTCCCTCGACCCTCCCTACCGCCAGATCCTGACAATGCTGTTTCTCTACATTCAAACCACTCCAGAGTATTCAGTGTTCTGCTACCTCTTCTCCATTAAACTGATACAGCCTGTGTGATTCATCTTTATGTGAAGCTCAAGAGGAAATATTCAGATGCCACATACTCAGATAATTCATTTAAAGTTTCATGGTTTTGAATGGTAAATTGTTCTGATGACCTATGAGAGAAAAGGACTCCAATTTCTTTGAATGATTCTTCTTTAATGTCAGGATGCATTTTCACTCCTTCATGCCACCAGGCTACAAGGTAGCAGCTTTGGTTGTTTTTTTGAGTATTGCTATAGTGCTGCAATTTACACAGATGCAAAGCAGACAGTAATTAGGAATGTATTTTGGCCTTATTAGTAAGATCTGTTAACTGGGTGACATAGGAGTGATTTCTTCCTATGAGTGGACTCCAGCAACATCCAAAACAGGGAAAAATTCAAGCAGCCACAAGCACAGAGGAAGCTTTAAAATTAACCTGCCATATGACAATTTGTTGACAGGTTGGTTACTGGAAAGACATGGAACAAGAAGATACAGCAGAAACAGTCAAAACTAGAGGGAATGAGTCTTTCGTCATCCTAACAGGATTAGAAGGAAATACGTTATATCACTTCACAGTGAGGGCTTACAATGGAGCTGGATATGGGCCACCTAGCAGTGAAGTGAGTGCAACCACCAAGAAATCCCGTAAGTGACCTGGGCTTTTTGTTTGTTTCAGGCAAAGGGGAAACATCTTATAACATTTCTCAAAGCCATGTGAGGTGCATAATAAGCAGAGGTAAAGGGGTATTTTGATTCATAGTCTTGCTTCAGTGCTTAGATCTGAGCCCTAAAACTAGCTCAGAAAATTTCGCATTCAGAGTAGACAAAGGTTATCTTCCTGTGAAACAAGGCTAAGCGATTTTGACACAGAAGGGAGATAAAAGGATTCAAGTTCAAAAGCTCAGTAGAGTAGCTATTAAAATGACACTTCTGGAGCAAAACCCTCCTTATCAGACTCTAGCTGGAAGGAAGCCTAGATTGCCAGCCAACTACTAAGCAGGAGAAAAGAGTGAGATACTCACAAGGAATTAAATGAAGAAATGTATTTAAGAATCCTTGTCAGTTCACTTTCACTTTTTATTTTGCAGCCCCTAGTCAAGCACCTAGCAACCTCAGGTGGGAGCAGCAAGGCTCTCAGGTTTCCCTGGGCTGGGAACCCGTCATACCATTAGCCAACGAATCTGAAGTTGTGGGTTACAAGGTCAGTATTTCTTCACTCTTTTGCATAGATACTCATCTCCGAAATTGTTATTATGAAGATGGAAAATTAATAAGGCATAAAAAGACCCATTAACAAACCTATTTTTCCTCAATCATTTTCTATCTGTATCTTAGAAGTATAGCCTTCCTATAGATAGAGAAGCCAAGGCAGTCAAAATTAGTTTCAACTGCACAAGGCACAGAAAGGGAAGGAGTAGGAAAAGTAGTGACAATCTGAATGTAGTGTGAAGATGATTCTGTGAAGCATGGTATTAGGACCAGTAGAATTTAGGCAGAGAATTCTGGCATATGCCTCCAGGAGACTAATTTTGCTGGCAGCTGACAAATAAAGGACCATTTCGTTTTAGTGGAAAGACTTTCTATTAGCAAGGAAACAGAAGAAGAAAAGAAAAATGCAAGGACCAGAACACTAGATAGAAAACAAAAAATCCAAGGAGAGACACAGCAAGCTCCAAAACAGACCCCACATTTACATACAGTTATTTTGTTATGTGACAGTAAGATCTGGAAATTTGATAACATGTGCAGTTTGTTTTTGAAAAATAACTGTTATCTGATTTTTAAATATATGTGATATATGTATCGAATTGGCTTAATTTCAAATTCTTGTTCTATAATGTCAGATTCTGTTTGTTGCATTAAACTTCACACAGAATCATTAGTTGAATATTCACAATATTTTTAATGTAATAAAATATATTAAATAGTTTAAAATGTTTCAGTGATAATATTTAGACTGGAAGGTATCATTATAGGTGGTTTTCAACTATCAGAGATGGAAACACAGTATTCAATATATAAAATGCTAAAATTTGAGGAGCTAAAAACTGAAGTTTAAATGTAATATTTTAAATTAATTTCCATTAATATTATATTACACAAACTAGCATTTGTTACCTACTGTAATTAGGATAGATCACAGACATACATACACATACATACGCACATACACGCGCACACACACACACACACACACACACAAATCTGTCACTAATGCTCGGGAATACTGAATTTGATCTTTTGCAGGGAGGTCAGGTGGGTCATTTTCTATACCATTCCCTTACTCCTCTCTTTCCATACCGTTCCCCAAAAGACCATATTCTCACAACTTCTCCTCTTAGGCAAATATACTGTTTAATGCTTAGGGATAGCAGTTAGGCGAGAAACATGAGAGACCATTCAAGAATCAATCTAAAATCATTAGAACTATGATGAACAATACCCCCAAACTAGAGAGGCAAAGTGGAATGCAAGAGAAAACCAGATAAACATGTGGGGTCAACTGGAAGGCTCATAAGGTTTAAGTACCTTTCAAGTGAGAATAGAGAAATACCATATAACTAGAAAAAATACTCGACTGAGCTTGGGCGTAGGGATCCCAGGCTGGTTGCCACTACTCTTTGTTCACATTTGACACCTCTATCCCAGTCATTGTTCTTACTTTTTATATATAACTGTCTCCCCAAACAGACTGAAGTCCTCAAAGGCAATAACTTTATCTTATTTCTTGTTCCTAATGTTTCTAGAATGGATGAATAATGTTGGCCCAGATAGAAATGTCTTATGCAGTTATTTATGTATGTGTATTATCAAATATGTATTTTTTTTCCAGCATAACCTTGCCATTCGTTGTTGTTTAGAGGAAAATATATCACTGGCCACTGATTTAGATAGACTTCAGCTCAAATCCTAGTTGAGTAATTTGAGTAAGTTGTTTAAACTTTCTCAGTTTTATTTTATTAACTTCACAAATGGCAAAAATAGCAATAATAATACAAATTATACAGGATTTTCTAAAGAAGAACTTGTATAATATGCTTGGCATATAAAATGTTCTCATGAAAAAACAGATACCGTTTCTTACTGTTATTGGAGGAGCATGTCTCATTAGGTAAAATTTTTTAAATTTTCACAAAGAAACTGATCTTGAAAAGTTGCCTCCAGTTCCCTCTTAATAAAGATAACACAAGTCACGTTGAAATACCTTGTTGCCGGGGGAAGAATCACTAGCATAGTCCATTTTCATTGTATAAATTAATGACAAGTAGGCACACATTGACAAAGATACTTTTTCCCTTTTATTTCTTGAAATGGTTGCACTTCCTTATATCCCTGAGAAGGAAGAATTGATTCTTATAGAAGGAATCTGCTGATAACAAATGGAATGAGACCTCAAAACCTTCTCCTTTGCAACTAAACCTTATCAGAACCTTTCTGAAGAGTGGGATAATCCCCACTGAGAGAACGGCTGACAGGAAGGGCTCCCTGAGGGAAAGGGGACTTCAGACTGGACTGGGCTTAACCCAGAGTTTGGATTCCCTTCAGAGGGCGGTTTTTCACAGGGCAGCCAAGGATGAAAGCTCTTCCTGACATAGACCCAGTGGGACAGGAATATATATTTAGAAATAATAGCTGAGAATAAAACCTAAAGAGCTATAACCCAGAGAACACAAGCTTGGAGCCCCTCTTCTGAGTATGATGTTGAAGGGAGCTACTGCACTCTTGGCAAGGATCCCCACACAGCAGTTAAAGAACTATACCACCCAGAGGTGCACACTAATATAGAATGACCAGGGCTGGGCATGATACTCAGAAGGAGAAGCCTTTTGTACTAGGAATCCTTTTCATTCCTGCTACATCCCAAAAATTACTGCCAACCAAGGGTGGCACCACTATAATAGCGGGCCACCTCTTCTTAAGCACAATGGGTGTCACTTACAAAAATTAATAAAATAGGGATATAGGACACTAATCATTTTTCTTTCCACAAGGTCATTTGAGGCAGGCTTGACCCGTTAAGACTGAACTTGCCCCTAGGATTCTTGGAACATTTGAGGAAGAAGACTTCTTGCTAATCGGGGAAAGGGAGACTTTCCATAATTAATTGGAATATTAAAAAGGGAGGTCACTTAATCTTCACGCTGTCTTTGCAAACTACTTCACTTTTGCAAGCAGGAAGGATCAGTGGAAATGTTTATTGTGTGTAGGTTTGAGGCTGAGAACTTGGGATTAAAGCCTGAGGTTTAAAATGCAGGGATTATATATTCCATCTTTTACATTAAGTCCAGTTTAAAATTGAAGAACTTAGAAAAGTATTTATCTGGGAGACTTCTAGGTTGTGAAAGTTATTAAAACATAATAAATGTGGAGGAAAAAGTAGATTTTTTTGCCATATACTCAGTGCATAAATAATGTAATAAATGATTCTTTTGTAGAGTTAAGATGCTATATACAGGATAGACATTCTGAAAAAAATGTACTACAAACTGGATCTCATAAAAATAGAGACTGGTGGTTATCAGAGACCAGGAAGGGGAAAGGAGAGTGAGGAACAAAGAGAAGTTAATCAATGGGTACAAATATACTATAAGATAGAAGAAATAAGATCTGGTGTTTGATAGATCAGAAGGGTGATACAGTTACTAATCTATTGTATACTTAAAAATAGCTAGATGAGAATAATTTGAGTATTCTTAGCATAAAAAAAAGATAAATATTTAAGGTAATGGATAACCCAATTACTCTGATTTGATTTTTACACATGATACAAATGTATCAAATTATATTACCATGAAGATATGTACCTCAGTATGTATCAATAAAAAATTTAAAAAGTAAATCATATAATGGAATAATACAGTGCCCTTTAATCTTTCGTAGTTGAACTCCTTTCAGGCAAATAAATGTGCATTGATACTTCTAGGAATTTTAAAATTTATTTTGCCATTTTCCATGGAATATAAGAACACCATAAAAATGTATATCAGTACATTATAAAATTGTAAAGCTTATATTAATGAAGTCTTGAAAAGTAAACTATAGAAGTAGCATAAAACAGCAGAGTTCGACGTTTGAGCAACCCATTGTCTAAGAAGGCATTGTCTTAGTCCTTTTGTGCTGCTATAACAGGTATCTGGGACTGGGTTATTTATAAAAAATAAAAATTTACTTCTCCCAGTTCTGAAGGCTGGGAATGCCAAGATCAAGGCTCCAGCAAATTCTGTATCTGAGGGTCCAATTTTGGTTTCCACAATGGTGCCTTGAAAGCTACATCCCATCCTGGCTAACACGGTGAAACCCCATCTCTACTAAAAACTACAAAAAACTAGCCGGGCGACGTGGCGGAGCCTGTAGTCCCAGCTACCCGGGAGGCTGAGGCAGGAGAATGGCGTGAACCCGGGAGGTGGAGCTTGCAGTGAGCTGAGATCCGGCCACAGCACTCCAGCCTGGGTGACACAGCGAGACTCCGTCTCAAAAAAAGAAAAAGAAAAAAAAAAAAAAAGAAAGCTACATCGTCCAGAGGGGAGGAACACTGCGTCCTCACTTGGCAGAAGGGCAAAAGGGCCAACAGCCATGACAAGCCTCTTTTATAAGGGCATTAATCCTATTCATGAGGGGAGAAGTCCTTATGATATAATCACCTGTTAAAGGCCCGCCTCTGAATGCTATCCCATTGGCAACACCTGGATTTTGCAGGGGACACATTAAAACGATAGCAGCACAGATCTTTCTTTCTTACTCAGTTTCAGGCATTGAGGTGTCAGCAACATATATAACTACCAGATACTACCAGAGAAAGATGATAACAGAAATTTTGTTAACAGGCCGGGCGCGGTGGCTCAAGCCTGTAATCCCAGCACTTTGGGAGGCCGAGACGGGCGGATCACGAGGTCAGGAGATCGAGACCATCCTGGCTAACACGGTGAAACCCCGTCTCTACTAAAAATACAAAAACTAGCCAGGCGAGGTGGCGGGCGCCTGTAGTCCCAGCTACTCGGGAGGCTGAGGCAGGAGAATGGCATAAACCCGGGAGGCAGAGCTTGCAGTGAGCTGAGATCCGGCCACTGCACTCCAGTCCGGGCGACAGAGCGAGACTCCGCCTCAAAAAAAAAAAAAAAAAGAAATTTTGTTAACAGATGTTAGGAGAAAAAAAAAAAAAGAGGTCTCCCTACCACACAATCTTGTCAGAGCCTTCAAAAGTGACCAAGAATATCATGAAAGATAGATGGAATTGAACCATATATAATTGCCCAATAGGTAACACATTGAAATTGAATTCATTCAGATAAACATTAAGCAGTACTTAGTGGTGAAACTTTTCAGATTTATTTTTGAGATTGTCTAAGAGATCCTGGGCTTCTTGGAATTTTGTTTAAGAAATTCAGATTTAATAGCAATAATTTCAAGATATCACACCTTCCATTAACAAGTAAGGAACAGACACATAGAGAACCAGCAGGATGTTGGAAAGGATTATCTGTTGTAGACACCCCTTATTGTACCAAATAATAATACAAATTATTTCCACTCAAAATAACTTTTCATTTGAGAAGTTGAATCCAATTTGGTAATTTATTTAGCATGTTTATGACTTTTCCTCAGGTCAGTAAACGTGTCACTTTATTCTGTTGTATTTACATTCCCCAATTCAGAATCAACTGCCTATTTTATTAATACATTATTTATAAATGATTGGGAAAGTGAAATAAAAACTTCAAATAAAAGTTTTCCTACCTTGACTTATTGTTTTCAAATAAAAGTTTTTAAACAAAAAACATTTTATTTATACAACTCCTATAATTTGGGTTCTCTATATAGAATCCCTACTAATTGTAGCACATGTTGTAAGACTCACCATTACTGTTGTTACTAAAGAAATGCCAAAAAGAAACATACTGACTAAAGTATATTCAGCCATAATTTTTAATGATCTTGAAAATGGAAATTTTTTTTCTTTACACCATGAAAGTACTTTACCCAGATTATAAAGTAAAACAACCATTTTATCTCCACCTTATTTTCTTCACACAGACTTATGCTTGAGTGAAAGGGAGAATAAAACTCAATGTTCAGGGGCTATGCTTTCACTTCAGCAAATGTCCCCTTCCCCACAAACAGAAACTGTTATCCCTTCAGAAAATACTCAAGCAGTTAGAAAGAATTCAGGACCTCAGGCTATAATCCAAGTGAAAACTATTAGTTTTTCAAGTCTATATCTAGAAAATAGCCTTTCCTAGATATACAACCCCTTCACCATATACCTCCCCTCACCCACCTCTACTTTTTACCTGTTTACAAAGCTGGGCAAATAGAAGGAAATCAGGCCCAAAGTTTATTAGTTATTATACAATCCATCAATACTGTATTAGTCCATTTGCGCACTGCTAATAAAGTCATACCCAAGACTGAGTAATTTATAAAAGAAAGAGTTTTAATGGGCACACAGTTCCACGTGGCTGGAGAGGCCTCACAATCATGGTGGAAGGTGAAACGAATGTCTCACATGGCAGCAGATAAGAGAAGAAAACTTGTGCAGTGAAATTCCCCTTTATAAAACAGTCAGATCTCGTGAGACTTATTCACTATCATGAGAATAGCACAGGAAAGACCTGCCCCCGTGATTCAATTACCTCCCACCAGGTCCCTCCCAAAACATGGGCATTGTGGGAGCTACACTTCAAGAGGAGATATGGGAGAGAACACAACCAAACCATATCAGATACAAACAGAGGTTCTCATTTGTTTACTCAACTGAGATATCAGCTGAGCTTCCAGATTCCTGAGATATATGTACACTTGGGTTGATACTATTTTATATACCCACTGGAACTTTGAAGCCCTTCCCTGTATTTCTCCAGCTTCTTGGGAACTATAGTCTATAGCCACTCTAGTCTCTGATTTCTTTTATTCTGCAGCTCTTCCTTCATCTTTTTTTTTTTTTGAGACGGAATCTTGTTCCGTTGCCCAGGCTGGAGTGCAGTGGCCGGATCTCAGCTCACTGCAAGCTCTGCCTCCCGGGTTCACGCCATTCTCCTGCCTCAGCCTCCTGAGTAGCTGAGACTACAGGCGCCCGCCACCACCCCTGGCTAGTTTTTTGTATTTTTTTTAGTAGAGACGGGGTTTCACTGTGTTAGCCAGGATGGTCTCGATCTCCTGACCTCGTGATCCACCCGTCTCAGCCTCCCAAAGTGCTGAGATTACAGGCTTGAGCCACTGTGCCTGGCCCTTTCATCTTATAGTCACTCTAAATATAAGACTCAGCCTTCTTTTCTGTGTTTCCACAAATTAAAAAGACTCATATATGACTTAACTTGGATGATAGGTACAAAATCATTATATAGTATCCTCTTTACATTCATTTATGCCTGAAATTTTTCAGAATTTTAAATAATTCAAACAGAAATGGCTCATGTCATATCCAGTACATATATGAAGCAGACTTTTTGAAAATGCTGGGGAGATAGAGTTAGAAAGGAACAACATACAAGCAAACATCTGCAAAGGGCCCAAAAGGAAGTCTTGTCATTATAACTGTGTTCAGCCAACCTTCATGCAGTGACTTCTCACTGAAACTGTGTCTCCGAGCTTCTATTTATCTAATTTCCATTGTCGTACTGATTCCTTCCTACCCATCCCATTGTGACTGAGCCTATAGATTCCTCACCCTGTTTTATGAAGGGCAGTTGTACCCATCAACTCTTCCCAAGATGCTCAGTAGAAGAATAGGCCTTTCTCTTAATATGAGCCATCCTTCTCAGGAGTACTTTGGGTATAACCAGCAAAAATTTATTCTGTTATATGTTTAGCACACTCACCTCAATATTCTACTGCCATCAAACATATAGAATAGCCATTTCCAGATCAAGCTTTTGAGAATAGCAATATCACATTTTCTATTTAGGATCATCTCTTTGGACAACCCACTGCTCTCCATTTTTTTTTTAATACCAAAATTTGAGAATAGCCTTGATACAATACATTACACAATTTCCTTTATACATAAGCATAGCTGTCATTGCAACTGTCAATCTATGAATGTCCATATTCTCTAAGAACTCACTGGACTCCTTACTGTCAATAACTATGTTTTACATGTCTTGATAACTCCTTAACCTTTTCATAGTTCTCATTCATCTTTTCTAAATCAGGATTTTTAAATGAGCCGATATTCTCTAAAGCACTGAAGATTAACTATTAATTTAATGTATCTTTTGACTTAGTAGATCTATATATATGTTTAGCACTCCATCTCCCTGGATATATTGTTAAAAAGCCACACTTAATCTGAAACTCCTTTTGATATCACTGATTTTCTTCCCTGTCTTTACCTTTTAATCCTAAATCTCAACTGATCCACAGATTTTTATTCAACTCTAGAACATTAGATATGCATTACTGGATGTATTTTTCTTTGTCATGTAATTTATTGAATCATAATAACAGTGTCCTCTAAAATAGTCACTCTCCTGCCAATCCTCACCAATTTACATACTTTCCCATTCCCATAAATTTGCTTTCTAATTACCTCACGTGGATGATCAGAATTCTAATTCATCACGATGCTCCATGCAAAATCAAAAGCATAAATACAGATATATTTGTCACATTTTAAGACAAAAGCTGCTTAAGGCATCCTCCAGGAAGTGTTCCCGATTTCCCCAATCTTGACTAAGTACCCACTTTGTGCATTACTATAGCATCAACTATATTTCCCACCGCAGTACATATCATGCTTCATGGCATTGTCTGCCTTCAATATTAAACTATAAATACCAGGAAGACCATAACCATGTGATCTTATTCTATGATGAATCTCCAGTATGTAGCACTCATGCCCGGCCTGCATGAGATGTCCAGTAAATGTTTGGTGATACTGTTATCAACTTGCATTTACACTGAGACTATAGCATCCTTTATAATAAGGATTTCAATAGATGCCATTTTTGCACATCACACTTAAATGGAGAATTCGCTTCCCTCCCAAGAACGTGAAGTAGATTTAAAATTAGATGAAAAATAAAAAAGGAAGTGAAATGGAGGGATCGTTTATTACTAGAATTCAGAGGGATCAAGTACATGCAGGCTTCAATATGTGGAAATACTGCTTCCCTAAAGAATTATTTGGGTTTTTTGTATGTAAGTTAATTCAAGCTCAAAGCACATTTTCCATAAGAAAATATACATCGATTTTTGTCTAAATTCCCAAGTCACTTCATATTGTATGATGCACTTGAAATATCAACCCTTTAACGGTGAATAAACAATGATGGCAACAGAAGGAGCAGCTTTCTCTTATTAAGTTTATCATGCACCAGGTCCTGTGCTAGGTATTCTACATGCACTTTCTCATTTTACTCCCCTAAAAACTCTAAAATTGTTATTATTATCTCTACCATACAGTAGAATAAATTGAAGTTCCAAAAATTAGTAACTTGCCCAAATTTTCCCAGCCAGGATGGTATAGGAGATTTCGTTTTCTTTTGTTATGTTTTGTAGGAAGTTGTTTTGTATACAGATCTGTATGAATACAAAGCCATTTTTCTTTCCATTACACACTTATAACACCAATTATGAAAAAGCACAAAAAAGAATGAACCTGAATAAAAATACATTTAAACACATCTTAACTGCTGCTACTTGACTATACCAAAATAATTTTACTTGACTATTTTTGGAAGCACATGAGTAATAGTACAATATAGTAAAAAAGCTCTGAAGTGATTATCAAATATAAATCTTCTGATGAGATTTCTACCCTAACTAGCCACATGGTCTTGTACGAGTCACCTAAACTTTATGGACTTCATTTTTTAATATGTAAACAAAGGATTATCCTGTGTCCTGATTTGCAGTTCCAAAATTCTGTTTTCCGTGCATGCATGTTTAATTATGATACCACAACAGATGTCTAAAAAGCTTTAGCCTTGCTACACAATATATCCAAATGCTGATTTTACCAAAAAGCAAACCACTATAAAAGTAAAAATTAAAAAAATAAAATTTTCACTTTTGTTTCCTACATTGTTAAGGATTTATTATTTATATGTTTAACAAATTTTCTCTTTAATCCTTTCAAACTATTTGAAGATGAGCTTTCTAAACTCCCTTACAATATTGTTCATTTCAATAACCAAGCATAACAGACTCTCCATGATCTGCCTCCTCTCTACCTACTTCTCTAGCCTCATTCCTCGCTATTGCCATATATCCCCTCTTCATTCCCTACCCTCATGCCATTGTTCCTTATTGCTTAGATGCAGTTATTCATTTTATCTTATCTCTTTCTGGAATTCTTCTCCCTTTCTCCAAGTGGTCCACTCTATCATATTTAAATATGTAGTTCAGACATCACTTCCTCTGGAAGGCTTTCACTAAACCCCTAGACAAAATTAAACTCTCTCGTGTACCTCCACGGCCCTTTTGTATACTTCTACTGCAGTACATTGCACATGCATTACATTTGCTTGTGTATCTGTCTAAACTGAAGGTCTTGTGCTTATCTCAGAATGTGACACTCAGTAGGTAGTCAATGTGTATTTGTAATCTTTCATATCAAATGTCTAAACCTCTGTTATTACTCATAGGTTTTTTATAGGCAAGAGGGTGACAGCAACAGCCAAGTTATTGAAACACAGAAACTTCAAGCAGTAGTACCACTCCCAGATGCTGGAGTCTACATTATTGAAGTTCGAGCGTATAGTGAAGGAGGAGATGGAACAGCTAGTTCTCAAATTAGGGTACCATCATATTCAGGTAAGTTTTGACATAGTAGGTTTAATTTGCTGACAACCAACAATTACAAGATGATATGAAAGTCATCAAAATTGAGGACGTGATAGATTTCATGGTTCAGAGATTTTGAGGGGTTTCTCCTCTCTGATTTTTATTTTAGCTTCTGATTAACATGAACCACAGTAATGTGCTCACAATTGCAGAATTTCTACAAATCTAGAAAGGAGTTGACATTTTCATTAGAATGTACGGATCTGTGAAATGCCCTTGCCTGTCCTGGTCTCAAGCAGTACCTTGCTGGCAATTTGGTTTTTGGAGTATGGCTTTTAAACTGATATTACACTGGTTTTGACATACCTATGTTTCTGTTGTTTTGATTGCCTTTATTGTTAGAAAATAAGGAGTTTAAAGGAAAGTTTTTAAAATTAAAATTTGACCATATTTATTGATTTCTAAACAAATTATAAATTTTATTGAACATTATTATTAGCAGTATTAATAATTGCTAGCTTTCACTGACCCTTATTATATGTCAGGCATGGTCAAAAGTGCTTTACATACATCATCTAATTTTAGTAACAATCATATGAGATAGGTGACATTTTTACTGTTTTGCAGAAAACGTTTAAGTAACTTGCCTAAGACCACACTATTACTAAGTTTCAGAACCAGGATCAACACCTAGGTATGACTGTTTCCAAAACTACATATCTTCACCACCACCATCATTATTATATAAGCAAAGGAAACACTGATTAAAGGAAGCAAGATTTTAGAAATTTAGAAGTAACCATTTTGTAGAGGTAGTCAAGAAAAGCAGCAAAAGAATTAGATATGCAAATTTCTAATTTTAAAAGTATTAGACAATTTTATGAGAACATTATATAACATTTTCTCATTACAATTAGTGGGTAATTAGGAACATCATTTGTTGAGCAATCATTCCCAAGCAGAATTATCAACCTACAGGGAAGTGTCCCGTCATGCTCTGTATGTGGCCCTGTGCTATTTAACTTATTCATCAACTGGAAATCAGACCAGAGGCATTGCTTGTGATTTCTTTTATGCCACCAAGTGAAATGGGAGATGAACACAGTGCAGAAAAGAATGAAACCGACTGGAACTTTGAGGAAAAGCTATTGACATAATACTTGATAATTTTTTTAACTTTTTAAGTTCAGGAGTACATGTACAGGTTTGTTACACAGGTAAACTTGTGTCATGGGATTTTGTTGTTCAGATTATTTCATCACCCAGGTATTAAGCGTAGTACCCATTAGTTATTTTTCCTGATCCTCTCCCTCCTCCCAACCTCCACCTTCTGATAAGCCCTATCGTGTGCTGGTCCCCTCTATAGGTCCATGTGTCCTCATAATTTAGCTGTCAGTTATGATACCTGATAAGTTCTCACATAAAAATACAGGATAAGGAACATTATTGATAATTGATAAGATTTGCATACCTGTAAATTAGATATTACATCAACATTAATTTCATTTTTTAAAAAACTGTACTGTGGTTATATTGTTAAAGGCCTTATTTTTAGGAACTATACATTAAAATATTTAGAGGAAAAGGTGCATCATATCTGCAATTTCATTTCAGATGTTTCAGAAAAATGGATGTATGTAGAGAAATAACAATAAAGCGAGAATGATAAACTCAACATTTAAGGAATCCGCGTGAATTCCTTAGTCTCACGACTTTTCAGTACACCTAAAAGTATTTTTAAATGAATAGTTAAAAATACAAAACATAAGATGGGAGAAATCTGACTTTTTCAGAAATTCTGGTGAAAAGATTTAAGAATTTAAATTTTATTGCGGTCACATGAAAATTTAATATACTTTATGATTCACTTATAAAAGTATAGTTTCAACTGCAAGAACAGTTATGATGTCTCTGTATTAATTATTTAACAATTGAACTGTTCAGATGAGGGTGCTGAATTTTCAAGAGCATCTTAGAAGACTATTTCCTGAAAAGCAAAATATACAACAACCTTTCTCTTGCTTCAGCACATCAAATTCCTAGACAGCAATACAGTGAGCATTTACTGAGAGGCCTCATCGTGTTCCTGGCATTAAACTAAGTGTTTTCTATATATTATTTTATCTTTCTAGCAATCTTTTGGGTTAGGTATTTTATTCTTCTCTGACTCTCTAAGGTTACTTTCAACTCTAACACAATCAGATTCTATAGTATTATCTGAATAAGATTAGCCTCAACCTTGGAAGTACTTATGATATCTTAATTCTCCCATTGATATTTTAAATTGTAACTTCTATGCCAAGAAAAAAATTATCAACTTTTATATTTCAGTTAATAACATTTTGGTCAGTGCAACCCACTTCCTGAGTTTCAATATGGGAAACTCTGACACTATTGTCTACCTTAGACTCAGACCCTGAGTCATGATTGGTTTCATTTTTATCATATTGCGAAAACCAAACACTTAAGATATCGAATGACTTGCCCAAGTGAAACAGCTAGTTAGTTTTATAGCTGGGGCCAGAACTTAGTCTAACATTGTTCTTTCTGTTGTCTTGTGGGGCTGTTTTGCTGTATCAAATTAACATGTTTTTGCTTTGTAGATTGTATTTGGAATTTGAGATACAGACCCTACTTAGCATTCTGAAAGTGAGATATTTTTATAAAAGTGTCATGTAAATTAAGATGCAGCCACTCTCAATAGCTAGAAAGGATGTTTTCACATTTTTTATTTATTAAGCATGCATATACGACTCCAGTGAGTCTTGTCATCTTGCCTTTCTTGTGGTTCACAAGTGGCTATATGCTTCACAATGACCTCATTTTGTACAAGTTGAAATATATGCAACATTCTCCAATATGTTGATTGATAAGTTCTAGTAGTGTATTAGCTGTAAAAATTTTCAAAGATTTACTGCTTTTTGCATTTGTGTGTGTGTGCGTGTGTGCACACGCGCATGTGTGTTTACCAAATTATTCTCTGGCTCTTAAGCATCAGGAAAATAAATTCAGACTCTATCTTTGCAACTAAAATTACCCCCCAAATCCCATTATACTCAGTCTAGTCAGAGAGGATTACCTTGACAGAAGATTCCAGCAACTGGGTAGTAGATTATATTATTATTATTAGGGTTTTAACTAAGGTCAATCATTGTTTTAAGAGAGATAATCCACAAGTATCTAAATCCACTAATTCCTACCTCTATTATTTTAAGCAAGTTTACAGCCTTTCTAAGCCCCAGCTCCATCTGTAAGAGGGGAATAAATAATTGTGTTTACCACATAGGAATGTTATGAGGATCAAATAAGATAACATATATAAAAGGCTTTGTACAGTATGTGACATACAATAAGCATTTATTAAATAATCAATTATGATCATGATGCTTCAGAAGACTTCTGGCTTGAAGAACCATTCCTGAAATTAGTATCTAAAAGTCACTTCGTTTGTGGTTATGTAGGGCTATTAAAACTGCTTCAGACTAATCAACCTTGGATCAGTCAGTTTAATCCAAAAGCGATTCTAATATATTAGCTGCATACAATGTTTTAGTCTCATAAAAGAAACTCTCCTGGTTGTAAGAAAGAGTGATGGAAGATCACCATGTTTTGCCAAGTTTGGCATGAGAACCTAGAATTTAAGCTCACTCAACTGAAACAGTCAATCAAGGACACATAAATAAATTCAGTAAATAAAATAATGTTACTAGATTTTAAAATTTACTAGAGTAATTATAGTCATGTATTTCTTAATGATAAGGATAAGTTCTGACAAATGCATCCTTAGGCAATTTCACTGTGTGAACATCATAGAGTATGCTTACACAAACTTAGATGGTATAGCTTACTACACACCTAAGGCATATGGTATAGCCTATTGCTCCTAGGCCATAGACATATACAACATGATACTGTACTGAATACTGTAGGTAATTGTAACACAATGCTATTTGTGTATCTAAACATAGAAAAATTACGGTAAAGATACAGTCAGTATAAAAGATAAAAAATGGTGTACCTCTACAGGGCACTTAACAGGAACAGAGTTTGCAGGGCTGGAAGTTCTGGGTGAGTCACTGAGTGATTGCCAAGTGAATGTGAAGGCCTATGACTTTACTGTACACTGTCGTAGACTTTATAATCACTATATACTTAGGCTATATTTATATTACATTTATAAAAACAATTTTTTCTCTAATAAATTAAACTTAGCTTACTGTAACTGTTTTACTTTATAAATTTTTTAAATTTTTTAACTTTCTTTTGTGGTAACACTTAAAACACATACATAATACAGATATAAAAAACATTTTCTTTATATCTGTGTTCTATAAACTTTTTAATATTTTTATATTATTCGCTTTTTAAACTGTTTTGTTAGAAACTAAGACACAAATATACACATTAGTGTAGGCTTAGCCCTAGGTCAGAATCATCAATATCGGTCTTCCATATCCACATCCTGTCTCACTAGAGGGTCTACAGGGGCAATAATACGCATGAAGCTATCATCTCTTGTGATAATAATGCCTCCTTCTGGAAGCCCTTCCGAAGGACATGCCTCAAGTTGTTTTACAGTTAACTGTTATTCTGTAAGTAGGAGCACACTAAAATAATTACTAAAAGAATAGGAAATACATAAGCCAAATAACAGGTATCATTTGTTACCATTATCAATTAAATACTGTACATTATACGTTCATATAACTAGCAGAACAGGTTTGTTTACGCCAGCATCACCACAAATATGTGAGTAACGTATTGCACTACGTTATAATCGCTACCACATTACCAGGCAATAGGAATTTTTCAGCTCCCTAATGGTCTCAGGGGGCCACTGTCAAATATGTAGTCCATGGTGGACTGAAATGTCATTATGCAGCTCATGACTGTAAATTATGAATTCGTATTGCCACAAGCTTTTGTTATTTTTGCTCCATTTTCTGAACTGTGCACTATCAAAATTATTTTATTTCTGTGTCTGAATTTGAAATATTTTCATCACTGGTGAAAATTAAATGTCCGGATTGGATGTGTTTGTTAGACATGACATCACCTTTTCAATACAATATCTCATATATCCTTGTCCCTTCTATATAACTTTGGGAACCTCAGATAACATCTGATTTTATAAATATAAAGAACACTCTCATCAGAAACAGGACCAATCTTGCACTCGTTAGTCTTACATACTAAAAACAATTCTGGCCTAGCTCAAGCAAAACCAAAATAATTTGCTTCATTTGATGCTTTTTTCACAGGTGGAAAAATCACAAGTGCTCAGTCGACCCTTCACACTCTCTCCACATCTTCATCATCAGTCACGTTGCTCTTGGCATGGATGATTCCTTCAGCCTCCTGGTGAAAACCACTGACTTAATTTGTTTTTGTTCGCTTTAGCTTGGTAACAGCAGTGAATAGAGTGTAGTATAAGTGGAGAACCAGGATCCTGAGATGAGCTTGAGCTTTAAAAACTTGGAACGATATACATGGTGAACTTACAGGAGGTTAGAGGGGAAATATTACTTATCCATCAGGTTTCTCTTTGGTTTTTGTAAATGGAGAGGACAGTTCTTAGTCCAGTAAAAATATGCAGATTGTATGTAATGAATTTTTGTAAGCAAAGGTAATTTCTGTCAAATGTATTCTTTGCCTTTTTAATATGTTTGGATTTTATTTTATATCTGATGACTCCGAGTGTGTGCCATCCATTTGTTAAGTAACTGGCCTTTAGCAGATCTGTTTCAAAACAAATGCAAAAGTGAGAATGAAAAGTTTGCTTAAGACTGAGTTCAGTGTTTTTCATTTTCCCTTTGGCTGAATATCTCAATTTCCAAACCAACAGGAAATATGAAAAATGCTTCAGTGATGTGGTCCATTATAAGATAAGTACACAAAAATTTTCTTGAAACATATTGTATGATTGCATAGTGAAATAGCAAGATTTGTCAATATGCTATTCTATATGCACCCCTAGAGCAAGTTATTAGGGTAGGGAATAAGCCATTTACATTAGTGCAAGGTAAATAGAAACTGAGTCCAAATGAATTTTAGTGCTATTGTTTTTCATAAAGTACTATGTTATCTAGCAGCAAATATAATAAATATTTATTTTTAATAACAAAAGATGGTTTAACATCACCAAAAAATATGATCACTAAAAACTGCAGACATGCTGCCACGGGTGCTAACTTAAAAATGAGATGAATATGGGACACAGCGTTTCCATTTCTTTACCTACTGCCAAAGCAGATGTTGAATTGGGTCCAAGGTTTTCTTCTAATTGCAAAAGTTTGCAAAAATGTTAAGGACAATGAAAATGTGTTGTGCAAATAATTATGCATAGTCTGTAGATTAAAATGGTTCAAGCATAACAAATAAATTTTGATTTTTAAAAACAGTTCCATGCATCACATACCACTGATAAAATCAACTAGTAAAATAAAGACAGTCTCTCTTGGATAAATTGAATTTTTAATTAAGCTGTGGAAACATGGCATCAGTACAGGGATTCAGCTAGTCTAGCCAGCTATGCACTGTTTGATTCTGTGGCTTGGGAAGTAATCCTTATTTGCTATTTCGAAGAGTCAACTTGAGCCTGAGAGATCTTAGAGAGTTGTTGGAAAACGAGATGAAAATTTTCTACTTGAAGATATCTTAAAGAAGTTCTAACATACATAAGGATGTGCCAGAGTTGGCATCATACCTATGCAAATGCAGGAAAGGACAGTTATTACAAAGTCATATGCCAGAGAAGAGCCTGGAAAAAGTATGGTTTTATAGGTGATGTTAACATGAGAACAAAACATAGTTTTATAATTTTATATACTTTAAACTTGTTAATTATATTTGCTTCATTAATAACAAGCAAAATGAAACAATATGGAGCTCAAATTGCTAGCTCTCATGGTTAATCCTTGTAGAATCAGAGGAGTGATTGAAGTTTCTGTTATGAACATCCTAAAATAATAGTTTCAGAGCCACAGTAAAAGTCTGTATGTAGGTTACATATTCTCTTGGTGGAAAATTATGTAAGACACCCTAAACAAACAAGAAATTAGTTAAAAGAAAGACTCAATCAATAGATATTATAGTAAGTACTACAGATGGTAAATAAGCCTGTAAGTAAGTAATTATGACCAAGTGGCCTTTCTTGAACACCTCCTTTAAAGTGGGAGAGGCTGGACTTTGCAAAAACAGGGATGCTAATTGGTTAACTGGCAAAACATGAGCTCTCCCAAGTATAGTGTAACTTTCATGAATGAATTGTGCATCTGGAAAAAAAGGCAGAAAGAATATTTTTAATGCAAAAAAATTTTATGTATTTCATGAATCAAGCTATTGTCTTCATTTTCCATGGTGATGTAAACCAGATTTAGTGAAGGACTTTAAGAATCAACTTCTTACTTACACTCTCAGAAAGCAAAGCCCGTAAAATATTAAACAAATAAAATGACAAATTTAACCAATATTTTTAATTAGCTGACGGATGGTACATATCTGACAGAGTATTTACACATAGAATGTCTGATGTTGTATTCTTACAGGAATCAGAGATATGGAATGTTTTTACTTAACATACACAGAATACGTATTTTGCATCATAAACCAATTTAGAAAACAGGTTTTCAATGTTTATGTACTTATGTGCTACATATCTGTTACTTTGTAGAAATCAGAAGAGCATTCTTATCAAGGTACATTATTTTTCAGCTACAGTACTGAATTTTTTCTTCTATGGAATAGTAACCACAGTCTTAAATCACTAAAGAGACTGTATTTTTATATAATGTCAATTGAATATGAAGAAAGCAACAGTCCTTATAATTCGAAATTTCACGAAAGCAAAAGTTTTGCATACCCAAATGAAGGTACTGTGGACCCCATGTCAAACTGTTAAATATACTGTGTACGATCTGTATATATACTATATATAAGGTATATACCATGTGGAAGGCACAGTCAAATAATAGTTCTGTGTACTGTACTTGTAACATTAGATCTTTTTAATAAATAATTCTCTTTTTATTGACTTTTATCTTCTCTCCTGTCAACTATATGAATGACATTATTTATTTTATGCAGAGCACAGAATGCCAACGATTATGGTCTGATTTTAACATTGAAATATCATTATGTTATGCTGTTATGATTTTAGGTTCAAAAATCTCCAGAAATGTCCATGGAAGTCCCAACTTGAAAATTTGAAGCTATATCAAAAAATAAAACAAGAAATGAAGCAAATACAGATGGGATAAGTTCAGGGTTAAACTCATTATTTTCTTTTCAGGAAAAGAGACTACATTAAGTCAGTTTCATAAATAATTTGCTAAATGCATACTTCTGCTTTTATTATAAACAGTTAATCCTAATCTATTCTAGGTACAATTCTCATAGGTATTGATTCTTTTTTTGTCCCTTAACCCCATTATACATCTCAACTATACCAATAATCACATTATAATGATTTGTTTTAAATGCTTCTCTCCAACTATCCAGTCACTGGGATTGCCCAGGGAAAAATATATTTTTCTTGGAATTTCTCTCACCGGTGTCTAGCATAGTACCTAACACATATCAAATGAGCAATACATTGTCAGCCTTAAAATTTCCTTTGAAATGAATGCCCCAAACCTGGGTAATCATCCGACACAGTTGGGAACCCCTATCTCCAAGTTCTGATTCAGTAGATCCGAGACTAGGAAATCCTTGTTTTTAAAATCTTCTCAACCACAAAATAATACAACTCTATTAAAGGAAATTTGGCAATATCTAGTAAAATTTTATATGGATTTGCCCTTTGACCTAGCATATCCACACCTAGGGTTCTATCTATTCCTAAAATATATACAAAAATATACAATTTTAAGTGGATAAAACAAGGTACAGAAGAGTGAGTGTATGATCCCTTTTGTGTAAAATACAAACACATTCACTAATATTCTGAAGAAGAAATAATACAAGCATAAACTAACGACTAATAAAAAAGTGTTACCGATTAAGGAGGGACAGAATGGGATGCAGGAACAAATATGCAAGCAAACTCTTTTTCAATGTACAGTACTTTTTCATAGTTTTGACTTTGGAACTACACAAATGTTTTAGATTAAACTTTAAACCAAAAGAAAAAAAAAGCAATCTCCTAACATTGAGAATAAATGGAAGTAAATGAACCTAAATATCAACCAAACAGCGGGTAAATTGTAATTTTTCTCCTTCTTTTAACTTTTAGATTCAGGGGTTACATGTACAGGTTTGATGCCTGGATATACTGCATGATGCTGGTTTGGGGTGTTAATGATCCTGTCACCCAGGTATTGAGCATAATACACAATAGATAGCTTTTCAACCTTTATAACCTCCCTCTCTCCCAGCTCTAGCGGTACCAAATTTCTTTTATTGCCATAATTGTGTCAATGAGTACTTAAGGTTTAGCTCCCACTTATAAGTAAGAACATGTGGTATTTGGTTTTCTGATCCTGCATTAATTCACTTAGGATCATGGCCTCTAGCAATATCCATGTTGTTGTAAAGGACATGATTTTGTTCATTTTATGGCTGTATAGTACTCCATGCCTAATATGTACCACATTTTCTTTATCCATGCATTGTTGGACACATAGATTGATTGATTCCATTTCTGTGCTATTGGGAACAGTGCTATGATGCACATGTAAGTGTCTCTTGTCTTTTTGGCAGAATGATTTGTTTTCTTTTGGACATACACCCAGTAATGGGATTGCTGGGTCAAATGGTAGTTCTAAATTCTTAGAGAAGTCTCCAAACTGCTTTTTCCACAGTGGCCAAAATAATTTGCATTCCCCTTAACAGTGCATCAGTATTACCTTTTCTTCACAGCCTCACCAGCATCTGTTGTTTTTTGACTTTTTAATAATAGCCATTCTAAGTGGTGTGAGATGGTATCTCATTGTGGTTTTGATTTGCATTGCTCTGATGATTAGTGATATGGAGCATTTTTTCATGTTTATTGAGCACTTGTATGTCTTCTTTTAAGAAGTGTCTATTCATGTCTTTTGCTCAGTTTTCGATGAGGTTATTTTTTGCATGTTCAATTATTTAAGTTCCATATAGATTCTGGATATTAAACCTTTGTTGCATGCAAAGTTTGTGAATATTGTCTCCTGTTCAGTAGGTTGTTTACTCTGTTGATAGTTTCTTTTACTGTCCAGAAGTTCTTTTGTTTAATTAGGTCCCACTTGTCAATTTTTGTTTTTGTTGCAGTTACTTTTGAAGACTCAGTCATGAATTCTTTCCCCAGGCCAATGTCCAGAATGGTGTTTCCTAGATTTTCTACTAGGATTCATATGGTTTGAGGTTTTACATTTAAATCTTTAATCCACTTTAATTTTTTATCGTAAAAGGTAGGGATCCAGTTTCATTCCTCTGCATATGGCTAGCTAGCAACATTTACAGATTAGGGAGTCCATTCTCCACTGCTTATTTTTGCTGACTTTGTCAAAGGTAAGATGGCTGTAGGTGTTTGGCTTTATTTCTGGGATCTCTGTTCTGTTCTATTGATCTATGTGTCTGTTTCTGTACCAGTACCATGCCATTTTGGTAACAGTAGCCTTATAGTATTGTTTTAAGTCAGGTAATCTTATGTCTTTGTTCTTTTTGCTTAGGATTGCTTTGGCTTTCTTGGCTCTTTTTTGGTTCCCAATGAATTTTAGAATAGTTTTTTCTAGTTTTGTGAAAAATGACATTGGTTAATAGGAATAGCATTGACTCCATAGATTGCTTTAGGCAGTATGGCCATTTTAATGATATTGTTTCTTCCAGTCCATGAGCATGTATGGTTTGTCCATTTGTTTGTGTCATCTATGATTTCTTTTAGCAATGTTTTGTAGTTCTCCTTGTAGAGATTTTTCATCAGCTTGGTTAGATGTATTCCTAAGTTGTGAGTGTGTGTGTGTGTGTGTGTGTGTGTCTATTGTAAATAGGAATACATTCTTGCATTCTTGATTTGCCTCTCCTTTTGAATGTTATTGTTGTATAGAAGTGGTACTACTTTTTGTACAATGATTTTGTATCCTGAAATTTTACTGAAGTCATTTATCAGTTCTAGGAGCCTTTTGTCAGAATCTTTAGGGTTTTCTAGGTATAGAATCATCTGCAAGAGAGATAGTTTGACTTATTTTCCTGTTTGATGCCTTTTATTTCTTTCTCTTGCTCAATTTCTCTGGCCAGTACTTCCAGTACTATTAGGTTGGTGCGAAAGTAACTGCAGTTTTTGCCATTGAATACTTTTCACCGCAATTACTTTTGTGCCAACCTAATATGTTGAGTAGGAGTGGTGAGAGTGGACATCTTTGTCTTGTTCCAGTTCTCAAGGGGAATGCTTCCAGTTTTTGCCCATTGTATGATGTTAGCTGTGAGTTTGTCACAGATGGCTATTATTTTGAGATACGTTCCTTCAATGCCTAGCTGGTTGAAGGTTTTTATCATTAAGGGATGTTGGATTCTATCAAAAGATTTTTCCACATTTATTCAGATAATCATATGGTTTTTGTTTTCAGTTTGGTTTATGTGGTGAATTGCATGTATTGATTGCATATGTTGAATCAATCTTGCGTCCCAGGAATGAAGCCAACTTGATTGTGTGAATTAACTATTTGATGTGCTGCTGATTTGATATACTAGTACTTTGTTGAGGATATTTGCATCTGTGTTTATCAGAGATACCGTCCTGTTGCTTTCTTTTTTCATTGTGTCTTTGCCAGGTTTTGGTATCAGAACCTAAATGGCTACCTAAATGCCCAGTATCACTGGCTTCATAGAATGAGTCAGGAAAGAGCTGCCTCATCCTCTTTTGGGTGCGATAGTTTCATTAGAATTGGTAATAGTTCTTCTTTTTATGTCTGATAGAATTCAGCTGTGAATTAATCCGGTCCAGGGCTTTTGTTGTTGCTGTTGTTGGTAGGTTTTTTTTTCCCCCATTACTGATTCAATTTGGGAACTCAATATTGGTCTGTTCAGGATTTCCATTATTTCTCAACTCAGTCTTAGAAGATTATGTGTTTCCAGGAATTTCTCCATTTCTTCCAGATTTTTTAGTTTATATATATAGAATTGTTCATAATAATCTCTAAGGATCTTTCGTATTGGTAGAATTGGTTGCAATGTCACCTTTGTCATTGTTGACTATGCTTATTGAGATCTTCTCTCTTTTTTCTGTGACTCTAGGTAGCTGTCTACCAATCGTTTTATTTCAAAAAAGTAACTTTTGGTTTTGTGGATTCTTTGTGTAGATTTTTGGGTCTTAAATTTGTTTAGTTCTGCTCTGATTTTAGTTATTTCTTTACTTTTGCTAGCTTTGGGATTTGTTTTTTCTTTTCTTTTCTCTAGACGTGATGTTAGGTATTCATTTAAGATCTTTCTCACTTTTTGAGGTAGACATTTAGAGCTCTATAGCTTCCTCTTAACACTGCTTTTGCTGTATTCCAGAGATTTTGGTATGTTTGCCTGATTTCATTTCTAAGATTTGTTTCTATTTATACCTTAATGTTGTTGTTTACCCAAAAGTCATTCATGTGAAATTTTTTTCTTTTCCATTTAATTGTGTGGTTTTGGGAGATCTTCCTGGTATTGATTTATATTTTTATTCCCTGTGGTCAAAAAGTACCATTGGTGTTGTTTCAGTTTTTTAAAAATGTATTGATGGCTGGGCACAGTGGCTCATGCCTGTAATCCCAGCACTTTGGTAGACCAAGGCAGGTGGATAACAAGGTCAGGAGTTCGAGACCAGTCTGACCAACATGGTGAAATCCTGTCTCTACTAAAAATATAAAAATTAGCCAGGCATGGTGGCGTACATCTGTAATCCCAGCTACTCAGGAGGTTGAGGCAGGAGAATCATTTGAACCTGGGAGGCGGAGTTTGCAGTGAGCCGAGATCGCACCACTGCACTCCAACCGGGGCAACAGAGTGAGACTTTGTCTCAAAAAAAAAAAAATATGTGCTGTTACTTGCTTCATGGCTGAGCATGTGGCTGATCCTGAATTATGTTCCATGTGCAGATAAGAAGAATGTATATTCTGCGGTTGATGGGTGGACTATTCTGTGTATGTCTATTCAGTCCAATCGGTCAGCTGTCGAGTTTGAAGTACAGAATTTGTTAGTTTTCTGCCTCAATGATCTAATACTGACAATGAGATGTTGAAGTCCCCCGCTATTAGGGTGTGGATAAGTCTTTTTGTCGGTCTAAAATTACTTGCTTTATGAATCTGGGTGCTCCAATATTGGATATATATATGCTCAGGTCAGTTAAGTCTTCTTGAACTCTTTATGTAATTCTTACCTTTGTTTTTTTACTCTTGTTAAATTTTCTTTTATCAGATAAAGAATAGTGACTCTTCCTCTTTTTTATATTTCATTTTCATGTTAGCTCTTTCTCCAACCCTTTGAGTTTATAAGTGTTGTTATATGTTAGATGGGCCTCTTGAAAACAGGAGATAGAAAGGTCTTATTTTACTATCCATCTTGCCACTCTGTGGCTTTTAAGTTGGGTACTTAGACTGTTTCCATCCAAGGTTAATATTGATATGTGACATTTTGATTCTGTTGTGAAGTTGATAACTGAATCCTTTGCAGTTTCTATTGTGTGGTTGCTTTATAGGGTGTTTGGGTTATGTACTTAGGTGTGTTTTTGTGGTAGCAGGTACCATTCTTTCATTTCTTATGAGTAGTGCTTATGTTTAAACTTCTTAAGGATTTCTTGTAAGGCTGGTCTAGTAATAACAAATTATCTTATTGCTTAATTGGAAAAGATTTTATTTCTCTTTACTTATGAAGCTTAGTTTGGTTGCATATTAAATTCCTAATTGGAACTTCTTTAAGAATGCTAAAAATAAGTTTCTAATTTCTACTGGCTTGTAACCTTTCTGCTGAAAAGTCTGTTAGCCTGATAGAGTTCCCTTTGTAAATGATCTGACCTTTTTCTCCAGCTGTCTTTAAGATCCAAACTTTTTCTTCAGGTGCCCTTTTCTTTAGCATTGAACCTGGAGAGTCTAGGGACTATATCCCTTGGTGATGCTCGTGCTTTATAGTTTCTTGCAGGTGTTCTCTTGATTTCTTGTATCTGGATGTCTGTCTCTCTAGCAAAATTAAGAAAATGTTCTTGAGTTATCCCCTCAAATGTGTTTTACAAGGTATTTGTTTTTTCTCCTTCTCTCTCAGTAATGCCAACAACTAATAGGTTTGGTCACTTTACATAATCCCTTATTTTTCAAAGACTTTTAAATTCTTTTTAATTTTTGTGTGACTGGGTTAGTTCAAAAGTCCAGTCTTCAAACTAAAATTCTTTTTTCTGCTTTGTCCAGTTTATCAGTAAAGATTTCAACTGTATTTTCAAATTCCTTAACTGAGTTTTTCAATTCCAGAAACTCTAATTTATTTTTAAGATGTTTATCTTTTGTTTCTTGGATTGCTTTAGAAGCATTATTTGTGTCAATTTTGCAACCTTGTTTTAGATCTCATTAAGCTTTCTTACAATCTATGTTTTAAATTCTTTATCTGTCATTTTTGAGTTTCCATTTTGGTTAGGAAGCATTACTGGAGAGCTAGTGTCATCCGTTAGTGGTGTCAGATGATTGAGATTTTTCATAGCACCAGAATTTTTGCACTGGTTTCTTCTCATCTGAAGATACTGTCACTTCTAATTTTTAAAATTATTTTCATATGACTAGCAATTTTTTATGTTCCCTATTTTTTCTTTTTGTTTTTCACTTTCCTTTTTCCCCCTCCCTAGGGGGTTACAACTGTAGAGAATGTTGGATAAGGTCTTCTGGCTTTGCTTCTGTAGCCCTATGCACTTGTTTCAGCAGGTTTTATATTGAGCTATGCAGTTTTACCTACAAACCCATAGATGGTGGTTATAGGTAAAACCCAGCTGTGGTCAATGTGGATTGTATATATTTGATCTTTGTTTACTGACAAAAGTTCTGTTGTCTCAGGTAATGAGCTGATTCATGAAATGCAATGGGCTGAGCGCCCTGATCAGCCCTGGGAGTGTGGGGTCCACACTGCACGTGACCTGTATGCATCGCACTTATGCATACAGGTCTCCCAGTGGCAGGCACAACACTTACACTGAGGGAGAACCCAGTGGGTGGCCACCAAATACGCAGAGATGTGCCTAGGCATGGAGCTGGGAAAACTTCTCAACCCCAAATTCTCTGCACAGGGATGGTAGTGGTGGCCTAAACTCCTAATCCAGGAGAGTGGATGCTCTGGATGCCTGAACTTCTTCCTGGGTATGAAGCAGAGAGAGCTTCCCTGCACCATGAGCTATACCCAGGAAGGTTAGGGTGGGTCAGGCTGCTGAACCAGGTGAACAGGTGCTAAAAATGCCTGGAGATCTGCCTGCACACAAGGCAGAGGGGGGCCCCTGCACCACAATCTATGCCCAGGAAGGGTAAGATAACTCAGGCTACTGGTCCAGGCAAGTGAGTGATCCAAACGCCTGGATTTCTGCCTAGGGTTAGAGCAAAGAGGGCCTTACTACACCACAATCTCAGTGGAGCAGGCTGGGCACCCAGCAATGGCATACTCAGTCCAGTGCCAGTTTACCAAGCTGGCTCTGGTTGCGAGGCTTGCCACCAAGGAGAAACTGCAGCTAAAGGAACTCTTCTCCTACCTCAGGCTTCTTATGTGGGAGGGCACTACTCCAGCATCTACTGCTAAAGTGCTTTCCACAGTTCTGACTGTGAAGGGCCCTACCCTGCTCCAGAGTGGGTGCCCCAACCTCAGGCCTGAAGTGAAAATACCTCTGCAGCTATGCTGTTGGATTGTAAAAGAATGGCTTTATATGCACCTGGAATTAATTTAAAATTGTGTGTGTGTGTGTGTGTGTGTGTGTGTGTGTGTGTGTGTGTGTGT
>NC_045446.1:90255622-90451932 GCF_002776525.5 Piliocolobus tephrosceles
TGTGTGTGTGTGTGTGTGTGTGTGTGTGTGTGTGTGTGTGTGTGTGTCATCCCATTCTTGGTCTTGGGTCTGGGAAAATCTCTGCAGTTTTTCCAAGAGCTTCTCCCTCACAGTATCTCCAAGCCTCTCCCCAGGTTGGCTCCAGGGCTTAGGAGAAACAAAGCGCTGTCCCTCTCTCCCCAGCCCTGGAGCTAACTTGGGAAGAGCGAGTCACAGAGAGATGTGCTTTCTCTCACGGACTGGGGCTTCACTCACTTTTATCAGCTGAACATCTTCTTGGGGGCTATTTGCCAGCATTCTCATCCCCAAGATCTGGGCGTTCTCATCCCTGGGATCTGGGATTCCCATTTTCCTTCTTGAATTGTAGGTCACAGAGTTGATCTTGATGGACCACTTTGCTATTTCCAAAAGGCCAAGGCATAGTAAAACCACTAATCTGCCATGTTGGCAAAAAAAAAAAAGCCGACAATTTTTCTTTACAGAAGAATTACAAGCACATACATAAATATTTAACATCAATCTTTTGGCGGTACATCTGTTATGGGACATACACCCCAAGAACGACACACACACATGTACACACACACACACACACACAATTTAAAATTACATTCATTGGTCTGCTTGTGAGTAGCATGACAATTACTATTATTATTGGACTAATAAAATAGATAAATGTAAAACTTTAAAGTATTAAAAGAGCAAATTTTCAGGGTAAAAGAGATGCATAAGTAAAATATTTTAAGTTAAATAAAAACCTATATGCTTTGATTTAGAAATGTCAGTATGAATTCATAATTAATTTTTTTCTTAAAAATGACCGGTTTTCTAGCTGTGTCCACTGAAAAGGCCTGGAAGATCAATGAATACCGTAAATGCACAAATTATATTCTCCAAATTCCATTCATCCCTAAAAGAAAGGAGGACTTTCTTAGAGAAGTGGCTGATTTAAGGCTTCAGGTAGGAAATATACAGGATCAGCCTAGGACTTCTTCTTGTACCTATAGAGTACCTGTGGTCATGATGAAAGGAAAATTTAAAAGACTCCCTTGACAATTTGAGCTCAAAAAGAATCATGAATCCAATAAATTGAAGCACACTATCTAAAACTCCATGCTTTCATACTAATACACACACACAAATCACTGATTATCTGTTGAATGCAGAAATCACCCTTCTGAGAATTGTTATAAAACAGGATTTCAGACTTTATCCTGGCTTTTCTGTTAGTACTATGTTTTCTTACAGTTACAAATACCAAATAACCAGATACTGTCAGGAGTCACTTAACAATGGGGATAGATACAAGGAAGTGCATTGTTAGGTGATTTTGTCATGTACAAGCATCACAGAGTATACTTACATACACCTGGATGGCACAGCCTACTCTACATTTAGGCTATATCATATAGCCTATTGTTCTTACGAAGAAAAAAAAAAAAAAACATGTAAAGCATGTTACTGTACTGAATACTGTAGGCAATTGTAACACAATAGTAAGTATATGTGTATCTAAACATATCTATCCATAGAAAAGATACAGTAAAATTATGGTATAACCTTATAAGACCAATGTCCCAAATGTGGTCTGTCATTATGGCACTTGACTGTAGTTGATGAAGGATATCTCTACTATATGAAAGAATCACAGCTAAGAAGTGAAAAAGGAATGATCAAATTTAAAAATAGTAAATAATTTAGTCAGGCAATCATTATTAGTAGATGTTAAAACCACTAGGTAAAATGCTCATGAAGAATATTTAGTAAATATATCAGGCAGCCATCATCTGATCCTACTGATTTTAACATCCTTGAAAGAGACATACACAAACATTAAGTGCATCCTGATATGGTACAATCAGGATGAACCCAGCACTACCTCTTTAATTACTACTTTAAAAATTTTTAGGCCGGGCTCGGTGGCTCAAGCCTGTAATCCCAGCACTTTGGGAGGCCGAGATGTGCGGATCACGAGGTCAGGAGATCGAGACCATCCTGGCCAACACGGTGAAACTCCGTCTCTACTAAAAAAATACAAAAAAACTAGCCGGGCGAGGTGGCGGGCTCCTGTAGTCCCAGCTACTCGGGAGGCTGAGGCAGGAGAATGGCCTAAACCCGGGAGGCGGAGTTTGCAGTGAGCTGATATCCGGCCACTGCACTCCAGCCTGGGCGACAGAGCGAGACTCCCTCTCAAAAAAAAAAAAAAAAAAAAAAATTTTATTATAAATCTAATTTAAATTATGACTGATATTCCACAAAATGCTGGAGAGAAAAAGACCTTGTTAAATAATAGCACAAGGAAGGAATCAAATAAATTCTGAATGTAGGGTATTCTGCAGAGCAAAAGGCCCAGTTTTTCCCACAAATAAAGGACACACAGATATAAAGTGGGGAATGGAACTGTTACAGCTTTAAAATAGACTAAAGAGCAGTATCAGGAAAACACAACATGTGAACCATCTCAGGATCTTGATTCCAACAAATTATCTATAAAAAGACGACTCTAAGACAATGAGGAAAATGTAAATATGAACTGTGTATTAGATGAGGAAGAAGAAATTATAGTAATAATAGGTTTTTAAACGTATTTATCTATAGAGGTACCTATTGAAGTGTGTACAGGTCAAATGATATGTCTGGAATTTGTCTTAAAATATCCAAATGAAACAAACAGAATTTGGGGATAATATATGCAACGAGAAAAGCAGAATGTTCATAAATGTTGAAGCTCAGTGAAGGGTTAATGGACATTTATTATAATATTATTTACATTGGTATAAGCTGACTGTTTCCCATAATAAAAACTTGAGGCTGGGCATGGTGGTTCACGTCTATGATCCCAACACTTTGGGAGGCTGAGGTGGGAGGATTGCTTGGGCTCAACATAGGGAGACTGGTCTCTAAAACAATTGTTTTTTTAATTAGCTAGGTATGGTGGTCCATCCCTGTAGTCCCAGCTACTCAGGAGACTGAAACAGGAAGATTGCTTTGAGCCTAGGAGGTTGAGGCTGCAGTGAGCTATGATCACACCACTGCATCCCAGCCTGGGAAATCGAGTGAGACCATGTCTGAGGAATAAACAAACAAACACCAACAAAAACTACTTCAAAAGACCTGATATTTAGCTTCCTTGGCAGAAAAAGATATCTACGCAGTATCACTAAAAACCTTTTAACAGAGAAAACAGATATATCTCCATGTCTTGGTTTTTACCATCTATAATGAAATACTAGATCATTGTCTCTAAAGATTACTTTTCCTGAAAAGGAGAAACTTAGACCAAATGAAATCTATGTTTTCCATGTTTTTAATAAAAGAAACTTTTGTTCTCAGAAAAAATATTATGACACCTTGATATTTTCTACTTTGTTTTCCAATGTTTTGTAGTAGTAATACTGAGTTGTATCTTTATAAAATATATATTGTTACTGATTCATAACTATGCAAGAATAAATGTTTTACATGGCACTGCATTAAATGAATCAAAATAAAATTTACTAAACAGCTGGTTGCTCCTACCATGTAAAAATCAAGCTGCAATTTCAATAAATGAATAAATTATTGTTTACATTACCATTGCCTCTTGACCTGAATGTCAGAGTATAGTAACAGAAGTTAGCAACTTAACTTTTATCAACATGTGACTTAGCTATAGTATAACATTTGCAAATATTCTGAGCTGGCCAATTTCTTATCTTTTTAATCTATTTTCTAATTTTAAATTAAACCCATGTCAGTTATCAGAAAAATCCTTCATCTGGACAAACATCTGGATCTTCTCATCAGTGATCTCTGTGGGATATTACATATTAACCTCCAACAGGAACCAATAACTTTTTTTTTTTTGAGATGGAGTCTTACTCTGTTGCCCAGGCTGTAGTACAGTGGCTTGATCTCAGCTCACTGCACCCTCCGCCTCCTGGGTTCATGCAATTCTCCTGCCTCAGCCTCCCAAGTAGCTGGGAGTACAGGCGAGCACCACCACACCCAGCTAATTTTTATATTTCTAATAGAGACGAGGTTTTGCCATGTTGGCCAGGCTGGTCTCGAACTCCTGACTTAAGGTGATCCACCTGCCTCAGACTCCCAAAGTGCTGGGATTACAGGTGTGAGCCACCTCACCCAGCCTAGTAATCAGTAACTCTTTAAGAGAACATCACCACAACGCTTTAGAAACATTTAAACACTAAATATTACATATGTGGCAGAAACCAGCCCACTTAACCTGTGCCCTCCTCTCCCTGGGAATACAGCTAAACCATATTTCCCAGTCTTTCTTGAAACTTAGTTGAGAACAGATAACTGAGTTCTAGCTAATGAAATATGATGAAGTTATGTGCACACTTTAGCAGTATCCTAATATAACCTAGGAATATATATATATATATATATATATATATACACACCTATTAAGAGTACTATCTGTTTTCTGGTTTTCTGAAAGATGGTTTTCTTTCAGATTATTCTAAGAACAAAAGGAAAAAAATGTGAAGAAATAACTCTGGGTATTTAATGTATTTTTAAATTATTATGAATTATCACAAACATCTTATGTGTATCTCCAGACTCACTTGATCTTTCTGCCTCCCAAACATAGAGATGCTTGTTCCACCTCAGCTGCCACCAAACTAACACCCTTCAGGTGCACTCAATTCCACTGCCTGGGACCAACCAATACCTAATCCACCAGGTGATTCTTTTTGGCTGACATTCTCAAAGCCAAGTCAACCAGGCATGTGTATAGGGTCCTGGGCTTTCTCACAACTTCTGTTAAAACGTTTGTACCCAGGTAAAATGCAGAGCATGGAATCTATCTGCCTGACTAGCTCCTGACAGTATTAGATGATGTAGAACAGGTGTGCACAAGGGGATGCACTTGTTCAGGGTGTGAACTTCAACCAATAAGAAATAAGAGACAAAACTGAGCCTCACAGACAAATTTGCTCCCCTCTTTTCTCCAAAGCATGGTTTCTTCATACAGCCAATCTGGAAATGTCCCACATGGCTATGCAGACGCAGATGTATTTGGTGAGAATGTGGTTCCATCAAAGCTTAGCATAAAGCAATGAAAGCTGAGTATATATCATCTTACCTTGCCTCCTATTCTTTCCTCTCTCACTTCCTTTTTCTCTTACTCATGATGCCCTGAGATTGAACCAAAATCGGTTTGCTAGAGAAACTGGGCTCAAACAGTCCCTGTTATCCATTAAAGGTCAGTAAGGCTCCTTGGAGAAGTAGGACATAAGGCAATGTCACCTCATAGTGACAGCAAGCAAGGAAGTTGAAAAGACAAATGGGATCATGACACAAGATCAATCTTGAAAATGTCCCCAGTGGAATATGAAAGATAAATAAAATATTGGAAAACCCTCATTTTGAAATGCCTAATGAAATATTCATTCAGGCAGTATTTATCAGTGGATGCTAAAACAATTACAAGAATAGTTGATGACGAATCTGACATTGGATTTTCACCACCTGATCCTAATTAATTTTAGCATCACTAACAGTAAGATAATCACACATTGTCGATCACCAGGTGTAATACAGTATGAAGTATATAACACCACCATAAAGAATTCCTGATCCAACAAAACCCCTGAATCCTGAATTTAATCAACTTCTATGTCTATCAGTTGCAGAAAACATGAATTTGAAACTGTGTTATATGAGATCATAAATTAGTCAAATACGTGATGGGAGACATTCTTCAGGATATAGTTTATTTTGTAAGTCAATAATATGAGGGGAAAAAGACTAGATTAGTGAAGGTGCCTATTTAAAGGAAACAAAACATAGAAAATGTAAAGGCCTATTTGAATTCTGCTTTAAATAAAGCATTCATAATAAACAGTACGTTTTGATGACCAGGGAAAATGACATATAAAGTAGATAGAAAATGATATACTAATTTTGTTAGGTGTGATAAGATACTACAATTGTCTTAGATAATTTTTAGAGAGAGATATGGCATAACATTATAACACGAATTTAGTTTAAGACATTGCAGAGAAAAAGCAAGGAAGGAAAGAAAAGAGGGATGGAGGGAAGGAGTGCCAACAGGTGAAGGAAGGAAAGAAAAGAGAAAGAAAAATCTTCAAAGGCATAGACAAAGCAAGCATGGCAAAATCTTGATAATTGTTCAATCCAGGAGATAGGCCCATGGCGGTTTCTCATATTATTCTGTCTAATTTAACTTGTCTGAAAATGTTCACAATAAAAGTCTATAAAATAACTTTCAGAATACAAGAAAAGGGAGAAGCAAAACGGTCCTTGCATACACACTTTGAAAGAAGAAAATCAATGTTACTTGAGGCAAAGTTTTGAATTTAAAATAAAAATCTAATGTATGTGAACATTTCTACTGACTTCCATATGATTTTTGTTTGTGATCTATTATCTGAAACAGTCTGCAAATTTGCTTAAATATGTGAAATACCAACTTAAAAATTTTTTAAAATTAAGGTCAGAGTTTTGTTTCGTATTATTTTTTGATATATCATAGTTGTACATATTTTTGGAGTACATGTGCTATTTTAATACATATATCCCAATGATCAAATTACACATTGTATAGTTTGGGTTAATTGGTATATCCATCGTCTTAAACATTCATTTTTTTGTGTGTGTTGGGAACATTACAAGCCTATTCGTTTAGCCATTTTGAAATTCTATATAAAGTATTTTTAACTATAATTTCTCTGCTGTACTATCAAACACTAGAACCATTCCTTCTACTGTACTGTATTTTGTACTCATTAACCAACTTTTCTTCATGCTTTCACAGGGTCCCTTCTCAGCCTCTGGAAAACACCATTCTATCCTCCACCTCCATGAGATCCATTTATTTAGCTCTCACATGTGAGTGAGAACATGTGGTATTTTTCTTTGTGTCTCATTAAATATTATTTAATGTGAAATTCTAAAATCAAAATTCTAATTTAAATAAAAATTTTACAAGTATATTCTTCTGCTACCTGTTACAGATAATTTATTTACCCAATAGCTATTAGAAAATTTTAATTTCAAAACTACTAAAAATGCCTTTCTCTTTATACAGTCTTTTTTCTCAATTTCTACAACTCTTTTTTCCATATTGTTCTCTACCTGCTCTCATGGGTCATGTCCTTCCCATTTGTGTTTATGGGGCTCTACTTTCTCTGTCCCTGGATGCGATGTTCCCCAGAGTTTCTTTCTTATACACCCTCCCGTATCACTTAACCACTTTCCTTGAGGGATATCATTTCCTGGCAAGGCTTCAATCACCTTGAATGTTATTGATTCCCAAATCTACATTTCCAACCTTGATCTCTCTCTCTTGAGCTCCAGGGCCATATATATTAAATGCTTCTAGGCCATCCAGGGTTGGATATCTCAATAGTCCAGCCGGTGAAAAAATACCCAAAATTGAACTTATCATCTTTTCTAGCCTCCTCATCTTTTAGAATTCCTGAATAAATGGCTATTCAAGATAGTAACTTGGGAGTCATTATAGTCCACATACAATAGCGTCATCATAATCCACATACAATAGCGTCATCATAGTCCACATACAATAGCATCATCATACTGTTTTAATTCTTCCTCTTTAACAAGTTTTAAATTTGTCACCATCCCTAGTTGAACTCTTGTTATTCCTCAGCGATCTTTAGACTGGTCTTTTCTCCACCTTCAACCCACTCTAGCTTCTTAGTGAAACCTACCATCAAATTTGTATTTTTGCTAAGGCAGACCTAGTCATGACACTTTCCTGATTAAAATTATTTGGAGACTCCTTCTCACTTTCAGTATAAAGTCCGCATGCCTTAGTATTTTGTACAAAGTCTTTCGTGATCTGATACTCTATTTTTCCAGTCACATTGTTCGCAATTTCAGCCATCCTAAACTTACATGTTCTCCCTACTGCCTGGACTGCCTTTCTGCCATTTTATAGAGCTGGCTAGCTCCAAGACTCAGTTCTTCAAAGTACTGTGACCCTCTTCATCCTCTTTCATCTGCTGCATCCCCAAATAAAGTTAAGAGTTCTGCTGTATGCGCTGTCTTAATAAACTACGTTATTCCCTTTATTGAACATTATTAAAGTTATTTATATGCATCTGTCTTATTCACAGTAAACTTTTAAAGGGCAATAACCACAATCTCTATATCCTAGCACTTAATACACTACCTAATATGTAATAGGCACTCAATAAATATTTATCAAATGAATGAATAGATGAATGCATCATATAAATTTAAAGCTATTTCTCAAATCAATTTTAACTACCCTCATTGCCATTTGTAAAATTGTTTGGAAGGCACTGATTTTGATGTGATATATTTTCTAAACTCACAGCAACTTTAGAAACCAGAATGCATTGCCCTTTGATTATAGGATTACAAAATTTCTGTAATACTGTAGGTGGCAAGGAGAACAAATGACAGAAATTTCACACAAACAAACAACAGTGAAAACAGAAAATTGAGAATTCTGTTAACTCACATAGTGATTTTGTACTTTCTTTTTCCTTAATCAAGGAGGGAAATAAAACTACCTACTTTATAATGAAAAGTGATTGAATATGAAGCACATAAATTGGATCAAGGAGAAATAATAGAAGAAAAAAACAAAAGCCAAATTAATATAAAGAAAAATGCCAAGGAAAAAAATATTCATTTAATCTTTACTTAAACTGGAAGGGAAAAAAAGAGAAAAACAGGTCAAAGCGGTCTTAGTTTCAAAGTCTTTCAAACATTAGGAAGACATTCAAAATGCATCAATGCAATTGAAAAATTCTTCAAACCACTTGTGTATTTATTGACCTTATAGAAAAGCAAGGCTCAAATAAGAACACACAGAAGATGCATGCCTCGTAGATCCACAGATATCTATAATTTTATTTACTATTAGAGGATAAATGTCAGCTCATGCAGCACACTGCAGGTAATTTTTACTTATCACTTACCACCTTCTACCATTCATAACCACTATTTCAAGCTTTCCTAAATCCTCCTGTCCCTGTATTCTCAGCAGCTGGCAAACTCAAGAAAGCAGAAAATCAAGGCCTCCCCGTATCAATACTCTTAACTGCCTTCCTTTTATCTCCAAATCAAAATTAAAATACCGACTACTTGTCAGGCACTATTCTAAATCCTGGGGACACTGCAACAACATGGTAGATAAGGTACCTACATCTATGGCATTTGTTTTTGATAGGAAACAAAAGACAGTAAAATAAGCACAATGATCTTAGACAATGGTACACCCTATGAGGACAATTAAATAGCAACGTAGAAGAAAATAATTTAGGGAAAGGATTACTTAGAAACAGTTTTTTGAGGTTTCTAAGATGACATTTGCTTTGAGGCCTGAATGAGGAGGAGACAGATATGCAATGATTGCAGGGAAGAGTTTTTTTAGGCAGAAAAAGAAATTAGTACAAAGGTCTAGGCAAACAAGAACCTGACTTGCTCAAGGAGGAAAGAGTGTATCTGGAATGGAATAAGGGATTTGTGAGGGTGGTAGAAGAAATCAGAGAGTTAAACAGAGGTTAAGCAAAATGGGTCTCGAATGCCATGGTAAGAAGTTTGAATATTACTGCCAGTGAAATAGGATGTTCATCACTAGAACATTTTAAGAAGTTAAGTTGCATGAGCTGCTGATTTGCAGCCATGCTTATCTCAGAAGAAGATGTCTCTGCTGGTCTGATGATGTTATATCACTCCCCGCCTCTTTTAGGATCTGGATGTATCAATTATCCCCTCTCTCTTTTATAATTTCAAACATCTCCTTCTTTCTGGCTCCTTTCAAAGGCATCATGTTAGATGGAGAAAAAGAAAGGCTTTGAAATCATTTATCTCTGGGCTTGACCTGGGCTTCTACCTCTTAACATAGCAAGCAAATTGACTACAGTCATAAGTCTTGGTTTCCTCATTTGATGTGGGAAATATAACACCCTCCTTCAGAGAATTACTATGAGGGCTAGATATTTTTACAAAAGTAAAAGCCCTGATATATATTAGTTACCTGTCTTTTCCCTCAATCTCCTAACATCTATTTCAAAATACAACAACAAAACTCATCTCTTCTACTGCTAGCTATTACCATATCTTCTCATCTATCTCATCTATAGCAAAACTTTCTAAAGAATAATCCACATTCATGCTCTATGCTTCATCACCTTCAAGTTCCAAGCTCTTAAATCAGGCTTTTACTCCCATTGAAGTTGCTTTGAAAGGATCATCAATGACCATGTGTCAGTATGGGTCCTCCAAAAACCAGACATCAATATAGTATTAATTGTATGAAAAATGTATTGGGAGAAAGGCTTGTGATGGATGAAGGTAGGAAGCAGGTGGAGTAGGTAGGAAGAGCTTTCAGACTACAGCGTGAATCCTATACTTGAGAAAGGAAAGAGCCAGTTCAGGAAACAGAAAGGATGCCTATGTGGCTGAGGTGGAGGGAGTGAGTGAGCATCAGGAGAGCAGTAAGAGCAGTGCACCAGAGATTTTAGATTTTATTCTAACTGTGATAATAAACCAGAGAGAGGGGGGGGGGGGGGGGGAGTGGGAGAGGGGGGGGGGGGGGAAATAGGGAGAGAGGGGAAAAGGGGAGAGAGGGAGAGAGAGAGAGAAGAGAGAGAGACTGGTATCTTGAATAAATACAACCTTTTGGATTTAATCATTAAGTCACCTTATATTTACCTTCTAGTGCTTTTAGGGTTATTCAGTAGAGAACTTGTTCATCTACTTTTTTATCAACTTGATGAAGACAAAGTATTCCCATAATTTTCTGATTAATCATGGTAAAAATAATTCTTACGGTCATCTTTACATCACAAAACCATTGTCTTATTTCAATAATTCAAATGGTCAAAACATAGAGTAATAAAACTCCCAACTTGATTTAAAGTTAAAAATACTTCATCTACATTTAGGGCCTTCTGTAAATGAAAAGTCTATCAACCAAGAAGTCCCTTTCCCATTTCTTATAACCTAAGCTTGTGAATCTACCAGTTTCAAAGAGGTAAGATCAGGAAGAAAAAATGAGGAGTACAAGAAAACTTCTTAATTAACTAGCACTAATGTCAGATGACTTCTTGCTCTCTGAGTTTAGCCAATATTTAAAGCTAGTTATTTGTTTCATTAATACTTCCATGGCTTCTTCCAAGAGCTCACTGGGTATATTTGATTCCAATTTCTACATCATGAGATATATTTTTCTATGGCTAGTCATTTTCCCTTCAGTCCCATTATTACTCAAGACAATGCTACTGGGCAGGATTTAAAACAGCTCAAGGACAGCACTGTGTCCTACGTGGCCCACATCTGGACCATATAAAACATATACAAATCCATTGCCTACTGAATTCTGCATGCCTAGTCCAAATCCAACATATCCAACATAGTGAGCTTAACTCCAGCATCAGCAACTAGGCTGCCCAACTCCAGACCTTTAAACTTTCCAAGTAGAAGTAAAAATAATCTACCCTGTCACGCATTCCGCAGACATCACATTAAGATCTCTAAATAATCAATGAAGGACTTTTACCAAATAATTGGGGGTAGGGAATCACATAGCCAGGTTGTCTCCTGAGAATTCCTCTTCAGAAATCCTCTTTATGAGTCTTGCTCTGTCTTGATTAACTTTTCACATTCTTGATGTAGGTAATGTATTCTAGAACCATGTAGCTAGTTTTGGTTATCTGCATTTGAAATTCCATAAAGGTGCTCTGCTTTCCAATTCTCTTTGCTATATGATGGTTTTTATCTAAAAGTATCAGCCAATGAATATTTTAAACACCCTGTTAGGAGTGGAATGGTCAGAGTTATGCTTTTAATGAACTACTTTGAAGATTCTGAAAAGTAGATTGTAGAGGAGGGATGCAAATGTGGAAGCATGAAAAAGGTTATTAGAGTAGTCCAAATGAGAAATAATGGGGATATAAAATAGAGCTGTGAAAATAAATTACATGTCAGATATATGGAAAGATAAACCATGCTCATAGATTGAAATAATTAGTATTGTTAAAATGTTCATACTACCCAAAGTGACCTATAGATTCAGTGTAATCTCTATCAAAATTCCAATGACATTTTTTGCAGGCGTAGAAAAATCAATCCTAAAATTCATATGGTACTACAAAAGACCCCAAATAGCCAAAGCAATCTCAAGCAAAAAGAATAAACTGGAAGCATCACACGATCTAACTTAAAAATTTACTGCAAGCCAAAAGAGCATGCTATTGATATAAAAACAGACACACAGATCAATGAAACTGAATAAAGAGCCCAGATATAAATCCATATATTTATAATCAATTGATTTTTGACAAAGGTGCCAAGAACACACAAGTGGGAAAAAAACAGTCTCTTCAATAAATGGTGCTGGAAAAACTGAATATTCACATGCAGAAGAATGAAATTATACTCCCAACATATAAAAGAAATCAATGCAAACTGGATTACAGATGTAAACGTAAGACCTAAAACTGTAAAACTACTAGAAGAAAACATAAGAGAAAAGCTCCATGACCTTGATCTGGGCAATGAGTTTATGAATATGACCCCAAAAACACAGGCAATTAATTTTTTTTAAAAAGGGGGATTACATCAAACTAAAAAGCTTTTGCACAGCAAAGGAAATAATCAGAAGAATAAAGAGACATCCTACAAAATGGGAGAAAATATTTGCAAACTATACATCTGATAAGCGATTATCATTCAAAATATATAAGGAATCCCAACAACTCAATAGCAAGAAAACAAATTACCTGATTAAAAAATGAGCAAAGGACCTGAATGGACATACCTTAAAAGCAGAGATACAAATGACCAGTAGGTATATGAAAAAAAGCCCAACCTGACTAATCATCAGGGAAATAAAAATCAAAAACACTACGAGATATCACCTCACACCTGCTAGAATGACTATTATCAAAAAGTCAAAAGATAACAAGTGTCAGCGAGATTGAGGAGAAATGAGAATCCTTGTACACTGTTGATGAAAATGTAGATTGGTACAACTATTATAGAAACAGTACAGAGGTTCCTCCAAAATATAAAAATAGATTTACTATATGATCCAGCAATCCCACTTCTAGATATATATTCAAAGGAAGCAAAATTAATATGTCAAAGAGGTATCTGCACTCTCATGTTTCTTCACATGCAGCATTATCCACAGTAGCCAAGAAACTGAATCAACCTAAGTGTTCATCCACAAACGAATGGATAAAGAAAATGTGTATAAACACAGTGGAACACTATTCGGTCTTTAAAAAGAAGAAAATCCTTTTATCTGTGACACGTATGAACCTAAAGGACATTATGTTGTTAAATAAACCAGATACATAAGAACATATACTGCATAGTTTCACTTATATGTAGAATTTCAAAATGCTGAACTCAGAGGAGCAGAGAATAGAATGGTGGTTATCAAACGCTGGATTTGGGGTTGGTAGAGGGATTGAGGATATGTTAGTCAAATAATATGAAATTTCAGTTAGACAGGAGGAAAAAGTTCAAGATATGTATTGTATACCATTTGGACTACAGTTAATAACAATATATTATATACTTAAAAATTACTAAGCAAGTATGTTTGTTTTCAACACAGAAAATGATAAGCATGAAGGGTTACATATGTTGATTGACTTGATTGAGCCGTTTCACAATGCATATATATATATATATATATATACACACACACACACACACACACACATTATGGTGTACACTATTAATATATACAATTTTATTTTTTAACTTAAATAAATATTTTAAAATAAATATTTTGAAAAGACATTACATGCTAGATATAGCCTCAAGATAGAACAAAATATGCTCATAAAGTATATTGAAAGTGTGAGGAAAACAGATGAACCGGGAACAGTTTACAGATTTTTTTTTTTTAATTAAATAAGTGAAAGGTACACCCTTCACTAGATAAAGACTGAGGAGGTCAAGAGTTTAGAAAGGGAAAGAATCAAGACTTCAATTTTAGACATGTTAAATTTGAAATCACCATTAGATATCCAAGTAGGAATGTCAAAGGTACAGTTGGATATTAAAGAGTAAGGATCAAGAGAGTTCTGTATATCATTGCCAAATACATTTGTAGATCATTAACGTTGGAGACATTAAAAACTACTAGACTAGACAAGATTGCCATGGAATTGTAGTAGTGTACTAGAGGAGAGAACAGAGCGCAAGTTTTGATGGCCTTCCTGCCCTTCAAATTCCAGATGTTAGAAAGATGAGGAGGAACCAGCAAATTAAGATGGAAGGAATGGTCACCTGGGGCCCCGTGTAGTGACACACACTTGTATTCCCAATGTCTTGGGATTCTTAGGTGGAAGGATCCCTGGAGCCCAGGAGTTCACATTCAGCCTTGGGCAACATAGAGAGATGCTGTCTCTTTAAAAAAAAAAAAAAAAAAATTTAAAGGAGGTAGTTTCAGGTATCTAGAAACAGAAAGAAGACAACATATAATTTTGCTTCATTCTCTTCATTCATCTCTTTGCTCTACAAAAACAACATCTAATGAACAGTTGTTTATTTTCAAGGATAAGTTACCAGATTCAAGCCTTGATGTGCTTCCCCAAGTAACTCTAACAGTGCTTTCAAAAGAAGTACTTTCCCTTTGACTTTGCCTATTTAATGAATACATCCAATCGAGCCACCCTGTTAATGAAAATGGAAAACAGACATTTTTGACATGATAAATAACTGATTGTAGAGAGAATCTGCAAAGCTTACCACTATAGAAGCTCTTTTATATTCAACCTCACAACCGGATTTTTTTCAATAGATAGATGAACAGCTTTTTTTTTTTTTTTTTTTTTGTCTTAATGACAAGTTTCCAGCTCAAACTCTAAGGACAAAATCCATCACACTGGAATCTTGTTACCTCTCAGCTTAGTCCATGGAATCACATTCATGAGAAATTAAATGTCTATTATTCAAAGTACCTCCGTTTGCTGGGAAACTGAGGTGGGAAATACCTGCATATGTCATAAGCACATATTTCTCGTGTGACGTGCTTTTGATTCACTTGAGGTGTTTTTTGAGTATGAACGTTGGACAAATAGCAGCTGAATAATTTTCTGTATGTTCAAGTCAATAAAGGAACATACAGAATTATGAATTCACTATAGAATCAGAGGGTCAAACATAGTTCTCTGGGGTAGAAATGAAATCATAACCTAATGCCTTTGTAGGATCTCAATACAAGCATTCCCCTAAATCCTACTAGAATAAAAACCCAGTTACTTATATATGAGTCCTGAGGCACTGGATTGCTGTATGACTAGGGAAATTTGCCAGATAAACCCCTAATTATGTGAATCGCTAGTTGAAATTTCAACTTCTCTGTGAACATTAATTTAGTTTCCCCACTCCTGCTCTCTCCCTTCTCTGTTTGCACAGATTCACATTATTTTGATAGCACCTACTCACATTTTCCTGTATTCATCCACCTGCAGGTCTATTGCTCACAAATCTGTAAACTTAATCACTACTTTATTCCCAGAACAAGGATTAGTCCTACAACATAATGGGCCTCCCTAACTGTCTCTGGAAGGAGTCTCCCTAAGGGTCTCTGGCCATGTGATCAGCTGGAAGGAATCATTCTAAACAAGTAACATTTTGTCCTCAGTCCCTAGTTCAGCCTGCAGCTTATCTTGCTGATAGTCCCACTGAAGAAGCATATGAGCTTCTGCCATGCTGACTCTGGTGGATATCCGGCACTTTTACCATTGGTGTACACCCTCCACCCACACCCCTATCCCAACCACAGTGAATGTTGGCTGAGAACAATACATAGCTAGTTCTTTCTCCAGGGAGATAACGCCTCCCTGCTCAATGGAGACCTGATTTACTATCAAGGGCAAAGGAGGAACAAGGGGACACACAGGCTAGCCCTTTTTTTTTTTTTTTTTTCTTTTGAGATGGAGTCTCCCTCTATTGCCCAGGCCATAGTGCAGTGGTGAGATTGTGTCTCACTGCAACCCCTGCCTCCCAGGTTCAAGCGATTCTCCTGTCTCGGCCTCCTGAGTAGCTAGGATTACAGGCGTGCACCACCACACCTGGCTAATTTTTGTATTTTTAGTAGAGACAGGGTTTCACCATGTTGGTCAAACTGGTCTCAAACTCCAGACCTCGTGATCCACCCACTTCACCTTCCACATGTGCTAGGATTACAGGTGTGAGCCACCACGCCTGGCCTAGCCTTCTTATCTCAATCTCTTACAACATGAGACCTCCCTAGACCTACACTGTTCAATATGGTAGACTTTAACCAGATGCAGCAATTTAAAGTTAATTTTAAATAAGTTAACCTGAAATAAAATTTAAAATTCCGGTGCACTAGTCATATTTCACTTGCTCAATAGCCACATTTGGCGGCTACCATAACAAACCTTGCAGGTAGAAGACATTTCCCTCATCCGAGAAAGTTCAATAAGACAGCACTGCTATAAAGCATGTAAACTTTGCAAGGTAAAAGAATGTTCTTTGAGGGAGATTTTTAAGTAGAGTAGCTAAAGGCACTTATCTACAACAGGATGTGTGGTCCTTCATTTTATCGCCTTCTCATTCCTCACAGGCTGATACTTAAATGAAGCAATCCTTGCAGAACTTTGATCGTGTTGAATATGACAAGAAGTGTTAGTCTGCACAGTTAGCATCATTAATGAGAATATCACTTACAAGATCTCTATAGTCGTTAAAAGCATTTACATAATACTGGATCCGCTAATTCCCATTAGGATTTTTCCTAATTATAAGAAAGCAGTCCTTCAGCTATAATTTAAATGTAGTGACAATGCACAGGACAGCTTAGATCATTTTTCATTTATTTTCTAATATACTGTTAATCCTTTTACCATTTAATACTCTCTACCATTAATTCTGAATCCTGCCAGCAACTCCCTATATACAGTTTGTGGTACTTATGCCATTTGCAGATGATCACATTCCTTTCATGTGAATGATCTTATCTCTGATTGTTTCAAGAACAAAATCTCCTTTTCCTGTTTCTTTTTCATTTACTCACACTATATTGAAAATCTGATACTCAGAAATGTCCAGGTACTCACATTGGGACTGATCAGAGAAACAACCTCACTCATGGAGAATGAAGAAAAGCAGGGCAGGGTGACAGCTCACCCAAGAGTGACACAGGGCCAAGGGAACCCCACTCACAGCCAAGGGAAGTGGTAAGTGAATGTGTGGCCCCAGGAAACTACACGTCTCCCTGGAATCTTTGCAATCCTTGAAACAGGAGATCCCTTTGTGAGCTTACTCCACCAGGGTTTTGGGACTGGCACACAGAGTGGTGTGGAATCTCAGTAGAGCAGCTGCTGACACACACAGAGACCCAGGAGCTTCACATACTTCAACCCCAGTGTTCCCTGACAAAGGTGACTGCAACTCAGGCAAGGCCAGAGGTCTGTACATAACCCCAGGAAGGGGGCTGAATATGGGCGGCCGAGCTGTGTTGGTCTGCAGGCCCCACTTATGTGGCAGCTCATAAGACCCACTGGCTTGGAATTCCAGCCAGCCACTAGCAACAGGGCAGAACCTGTCTGGGACAGGACGGAACCCTCCGGGGGAGGGGTGGGCTATCATCTTTGCTGTTTGGATGACTCAGTCATTCCAACCTGCAGCCTTTAGAGAGTCTAAATGGTCCAGATGAGGAAGGGACCTCCCAGTGCAGCAGAGCTGTTTTACCAAAATGTTGCCAGACTGATTCTTTAAGCAGGACCCCAATCCATTTCTCCTCACTGGACAGGATGTCCCAGCCAGGACCTACAGCAACCCTTGTCTGTATTCTACAGACAGCACTCTGATCTCTCCCTGGGAGGGAGTGTCCAGGGAAAGGGATGGGCCTCCACCTTTGTTATTTGGATAACTTGGCCATTCCAGCCTGCAAGCTTTGGAGAGTCCAAGCAGACCAGGGCAGAGGCAGTTCCCCAGCACAGCACGACTGTTTTGTCAAGTTGTGGCCAGACTGCTTCTTTAAGTGGGACTGCGATTCATTCCTCCTCAATAGGTGGGTCCTCCTAGCCAGGGCCTCTGGCCACCCCTGCCCATGTTCTACCCCAGAAGAGTTCTACTTCTCCCTGGAATGAAGTGCCCTGGGAGGCGGCATGGGCTGTCACCTTTGCTGTTTGGGCATCTCAGCTGGTTCAGACTATGGGCCTTGGAGAGCCAAAGCTGATCAGGGGCTGAAGGGACACCCAACACAGCACAGCTGCTCTACTGAAATGCAGCCAGACTGCTTCTTTAAGCAAATCTCTGATCCCATTCCTCCTAACTGGGTGCGACTTCACAACTGGGGTCCCCAGCCACCTCCTACAGGTGTGTTCAAGTCAGCAACAAGTCCGTATCCACCTGGAATGGAACTAGTAGAGAAAGGGGGAGGCTGTCATCTTTGCTGTTTCACAGCCTTCACTAGTGATACTTCCAGGTGCTAGAAAAACTGAGGTGACTAGAGTCTGAAGAAGAACCCCAGATAACTGCATCAGACCTATGGAAGAGTGGCCAGACTTATGAAAGAAAAACAAACAAAACACACACACGCACACACACACACCCCCAGCTGAAGGACAGCAACCTCAAAGATCAAAGGTAGGTAAGCCCACAGAGATGAGAAAGAAACAACTCAAAAATAATGAAAACTCAAAAACCCAAAGTTCCCCCTTTCATCCAAATGACTGCAACACTTCTCCAGCAAGGGTTCACAATTGACTGAGGCTGAGATTGCTGAAATGACAAAGGAAGTCTTCAGAATGTGGATAAAAAAACAAACTTTGCTGAGCTAAAGGAGCAACCCAATGCAAGGAAGCTAAGAGTCATGATAAAACATCACAGGAGCTGACAGCCAAAATAGCCAGTATAGAGAGGAACATGACCGACCTGATAGAGCCAAAAAAACACTAAAAGAAATTCACAATGCAATCACAAGTATCAATAGCAGAATAGACCAATCAGAGGAGAGAATCTCAGAGTTTAAAGACTGCCTTTGTGAAATAAGACAGGCAGACAAAAATAGAGGAAAAATAATGAAAATGAATGAACAAAACCTCTGAGAAATAAGGGATTATGAGAAGATGCTGAATCTACAACTAATCAGGGGTATCTGAAAGAGAAGGGGAGAATGGAACCAATTTGGAAAACATAATTCAGAGTATCATCCAGGAGAACTTCCTCAACCTAGCCAGTGAAACCAAAATTCAAATTCATAAAATGCAGAGAACCCCCAGAAAGATACTCCATGAGAAGATCATCCCCAAGACACATAATAATCAGATTCTCCAAGGTCAAAATGTAAGGAAAAATGTTAAGGGCAGCCAGAAAGAAAATCCATGTCACCTACAAAGGGAAGCCCATCTGACCAACAGTGGACCTTTCAACTGAAACCCTACAAGCCAGCAGAGATTGGAGGCCAATATTCAACATTCTTCTAGAAAAGAAATTCCAATCCAGAATTTTATATCCAGCCAAACTAAACTTCATAAACAATACTAAACTTAAATGTAAATGGGGTAAATGCCTCAAGTAAGACACAGAATGGCAAGCTGCATAGAGTCAAGACTCATTGGTATGCTGTCTTCATGAGACCCATCTCATATGCAAAGACACACACAGGCTCAAAATAAAGGAATGAAGTAAAATTTACCAAGCAAATGGAAAACAGAAAACAGCAGGGGTTGTAATTCCAGTTTCTGAAAAAACACACTTTAAACCAACAAAAATCAAGAAAGACAAAGAAGGGCCTTACATAGAGGTAAAGAATTCAATTCAACAAGAAGAGCTAACTATTATAAATATATATACACCAAATATAGGAATACTCATATTCATAAAGCAAGTTCTCAGATACCTTCAGAGACACTTAGACTCCCACACAATAGTGGAAGACTTTAACACTCCACTGACAATATTAGATCATAGAGACAGAAAATTAACAAAGAAATTCAGGACCCAAACTCACCTCTGCATCAAGCGGACCTGATAGATATCTACAGAACTCTCCACCCAAAACAACAGAATATACATTCTTCTCATCGCGACACAGCACTAACTCTAAAATTGATCACATAATTAGAAATAAAACACTCCTCAACAAATGCAAAATAACTGAAATCATAACAAATTCTCAGACTATAGTGCAATCAAATTAAAAACCAAAAAACCAAGAAATGCACTCAAAACCATACAACTATATGGAAACTGAATGACATGCTCTTGAATGACTTTTGGGTAAATAATGAAATTCAGGCAGAAATCAAGAAGTTCTTTGAAATTAATGAGAACAAAGATGCAGTGTACCAGAATCTCTGGGATGCAGCTAAAGCAATTTTGTTAGGCTGTTTTCACACCATGATAAAGATAACTACCTGAGACTGGGTAATCTATAAACAAAGGAGGTTTAGTTGACTCACAGTTCCACCTGGCGGGGAGGACTCAGGAAACTTACAATTATGGTGAAAGGTGAAGCAGGCATCTTCTTCACGGCGGCAGAAGAGAAGAGAAGTGTGTAGAAAGAACTATGAAACACTTGTTAAACCATCAGATTTTGTGAGAACTCACTCACTGATATGGTTGGGCTGTGTCCCTACCCAAATCTCATGTTGAATGGTAACTCCCCCATTCCCCATGTTGTGAGAGGGTCCCAGTGGGAGATAACTGAATCATGGGGGGCGGGTTCTTCCATTGCTGTTCTTGTGATAGTGAATAAGTCTCACAACATCTAATGATTTTATAAAGGCGAGTTTCCCTGCACAAGTTCTCTTCTCTTGTCTGCCGCCATGTGAGATGTGCCTTTCACCTTCCACCATGATTGTGAGGCCTCCTCTGCCACATGAAACTGTGAGTCCATTAATCCTGTTTTTCCTTATAAATTACCTAGTCTTGGGTATGTCTTTATTAGCAGTGTGAAAAATGGACTAACATACTCACTATCACAAGAACAGCATGGATGAAACTGCCCCCACGATCCAATGACTTCCTACTGAGTTCCTCCCTCAACATGTGGGGATTATGAGGATTAAAATTTGAGATGAGATTTAGGAGGGAACACAGAGCTAAACCGTATCAGCAGTGTTCAAAGGGAAATTTATAGCACTGAGTGCCCACATCAAAAAGCCAGAAAAATCTCAAGTTAACCTTACATCACAACTAAAAGAACTAGAGAACTAAAAGCAAACAAACCCCAAAGCTAGCAGAAGATAAGAAATAACTGGCCAAGGGCAGTGGCTCATGCCTGTAATCCTAGCAGTTTGGGAGGCTGAGGGAAGCAGATCATGAGGTCAGGAGTTTGAGACCAGCCTGGCCAATACAGTGAAACCCTGTCTCTACAAAAAGTACAAAAATTAGCTGGGAGTGGTTGTGGGCACCTGTAATACCAGCTACTCAGGAGGCTGAGGCAGTAGAATTACTTGAACCTGGAGGCAGAAGTTGCAGTGAGCTGAAATCATGCCATTGCATTCCAGCCTGGGTGAGAAGACTGAAACTCCGTCTCAAAAAAAAAGAAAGAAAGAAGGAAGAGATAACCAAGATTAGAGGAGAACTGAAGGAGACAGACACACACACACACACACACACACACACACACACACACAAACCTTTAAAAAAATCAATGAATCCAGGAGTTGCTTTATACAAAAATTAATAAAATAGACCACTAGCTAGACTAATAAGGAAGAGATAAGATTCAAATACAATCAGAAATGGTAAGGAGAATATTAACACTGACCCCACAGAAATGCAAATAACCATAAGACAATATTATAAACACCTCTATGCACATAAACTAGAAAATCCAGAAGAAATGGATAAATTCCTGGACACGTAAATCCTCCAAAGACTGGAAAAAAAAGAAATTGAATTCCTGAATAGACTAATAATGAGTTCTGAATTTGAAGCAGTGATAAATAGTCTACCAACCAAAAAAAGCCCAGGAACAGACAGATTCACAGCTGAATTCTACCAGAGGTACAAATAAGAGCTGGTACCATTTCTATTAAAACTATTCCGAAAAATTGGAGAGACTCCTCCCTAACTCATTCTATGAGGCCAGCATCATCCTGATACCAAAATGTGGCAGAGATATAACAACAACAACAACAACAACAACAAAAACTTGAGGCCAATACCCTTGATGAATATTGATGCAAACATTGTTAATAAAGTATTAGCAACCTGGATCCAGCAGCACATCAAAAAGCGTATCTATCATGATCAAGTAGGCTTCATCCCCAGGATGCAAGGTTGGTTTAACATATGCAAATCAATAAATGTGATTCATCACATAAACAGAACTAAAGACAAAAACCACATGATTATCTCAATAGGTGCAGAAAAGACCTTCAATATAAGTCAAAATCCTTTCATGTTAAAAAACTCTCAATAAACTAGGTATTGAAGGAACATACCTCAAAATAATAAGAGTCGTCTATGACAAACCAACAGCCAACATCATAAGGAATAGGCAAAACCTGGAAGCATTTCCCTCAAAAATTGGCACAAAAACAAGGTTGCTCTCTTACCACTTTTATACAACATAGTATTGGAACTTCTGGCCAGGGCAATCAGGCGAGAGAATAACATAAAGGGTATTCAAATAGGAAGAGAGGAAGCAAATTATCTTTGTTTGCAGATGACATAATTCTAAATCTAGAAAACTCTATAGTCTCGGCCCCAAAAGTTTCTTAAGCTGATAAGCAACTGGAACAAAGTCTCAGGATACAAAATCAATTTGCAAATTTGCTAGCATTTCTATACACCAGTAACAGGGAAGTCAAGAGCCAAATCATGAATGAACTTCCATTCACAATTGCCACAAAAAGAATAAAATACCTAGGAATACAGCTAACAAGGGAAGTGAAGGACCCCTTCAAGGAGAACTATAAACCACTGCTCAAAGAAATCAGAGAGGACACAAACAAATGGAAAAACATTCCATGATCGTGGGTAGAAAGAATCAATATCGTGAAAATGGCCATACTGCCCAAAGCAATTTATAGATTCAGTGCTATTTCCATTAAACTACCATTGACATTCTTCCAGAATTAGAAAACAAAAAACTATATTAAAATTTATATAAAACCATAAAAAAGCCCAAATAGCCAAGGCAATCCTAAGCAAAAACAACAAATCTGGACGTATCACACTACCTGACTTCAAACTATACTACTGGGTTACAGTAACCAAAACGTCATAATACTGGTACAAAAACAAGCACATAGACTGATGGAACAGAATAGAGAACCTAGAAATAAGACCACACACCTATAACCATCTGATCTTCAATAAACCTGACAAGAACAAGCAGGGGTAAAGGATTCCCTATTTAATAAATTGTGCTGGGAGAACTGGCTAGCCATATGCAGAAAATTGAAACTGGACCCTTTTCTTACACCATATACAAAAATCAACTCAAGATGGATTAAAGACTTAAGTGAAAACCCAAAACTATAAAAGCCCTAGAAGAAAACCCAGGCAATACTATTCAGGACTTAGGCACAGACAAAGATTTCATGATGAAGATGCCAAAAGCAATTGCAACAAAAGTAAAAATTGACAAATGGAGTCTAATTAAACTAAAAAGTTTCTGCACAGCAAATGAACCTATTAACAGAGTAAATAGATAATCTACAGAATGGGAGAAAATTTTTATAATCTATGCATCTGACAAAAGTCTAATATCCAGCATCTATAAGGAACTTAAACTTACAAGAAAAAAAAAAAACACATTAAAAAGTGGGCTAAGGATATGAACATATACTTCTCAAAAGAACATATACATGTGGTCAGTAAACAATCATATGAAAAAAAGCTCAACAGCACTGATCATTAGAGAAATGTAAATCGAAACCACAATGAGATACCATCTCACACCAGTCCAAATGGCTATTACGAAAAAGTCAAAAAACATCACACCTGTAATCCCAGCACTTTGGAAGCCCGAGGTAGGCAGATCACTTGAGACCAGGAGTTCAAGGCCAGCCCGGCCAATATGGCAAAACCCCATTTCTACTAAGAATACAAAAAGTAGCTGGGCATGTTGGCGCACACCTGTAATCTCAGCCACTTGGGAGGCTGAGGCTCGAAAATTGCTTGAACCTAGGAAGAGGAGGTTGCAGTGAGCCGAGATTATGCCACCACACTTTAGCCTGAGCAACAGAGCAAGACTCTGTCTCAGGGGAAAAAAAAAAAAAAAAAAAAGCCTAAAAAAAAAATGCTAGCAAGGTTTTGGAGAAAAGGGAACTTTTACACTGTTGGTGGGAGTGTAAAATGGTTCAACATAGAAGACAGTGTGGCAAAGACCTAATGTGACAAAGACAGTGTGTCTCAAAGACCTAGATGCAGAAATACCCTCTGACCCACCAACTCCATTACTGGGTATATACCCAAAGGAATATAAATTGTTCTATTATAAAGACATGTGCATGTGTATGTTTACTGCAGCAGTATTCACAATAGCAAAGACATGGAATCATCCTGAAGGCCCACCAATGATAGACTGGATAAAGAAAATGCACACATATACATCATGGAATACTATGCAGTCATAAAAAGGAACAAGATCATGTTTTTTGCAGGGACATGGAGGGAGCTGGAAGCCATTATCCTTAGCAAACTAATGCAGGAACAGAAAACCAAATACTGCATGTTCTCAATTATGAGTGGGAGCCAAATGATGAGAACACATGGAAACATTGAGGGGAACAACACACACTGGGGCTGTCAGAAGGTGGGGGGTGGGAGGAGGGAGAGGATCAGGAAGAATAGCTAGTGGATTCTGGGCTTAATACCTGTGTGATGGGATGATCTGTGTAGCAAATCACCATGGCACATGTTTACGTATTTAACAAGCCTGCACATCCTGCCCATATACCCCTGAACTTAAAAGTTAAAAATTTAAAAAGAGAAAACCTGATACCAACTACTGTTATTGGTTGGAGGATGGACTAATTTACCAAACACAAGCTCCGTAAATTGGCTAAAAATATTATACACTATAAAAGTTATATAAAAATGTGCTTCTGTAGTGTTTGAAGATGATACGATCCTATCTCTGTTCTTCTTTCTAACCCAAATGGGTTACAAGAGCTAATCTGTATTATCCTTACTACTTGCATATATTTACATTAAATAACTTGACTATAATATTAACATGGCAACTACATTCAAAATTCTAAAATCAGAACTTTTTTCTAGAAGCACCCTATAGGTGCTGATTTTGTCATCTGGCTACATCTTTCATTTCCTAGCGGTTATTTGGATGTAACATAGACAAGAATATAGCACATAGATGTGATCCTTGTCTTTGATGAGTGACAGGTCATAGGTAAAGTTTAATCTATAACATCAATATCACAAAATTATATGTTCCATATTAGGGTAGAAGATTCAAACACAAAAAGTATAAAAACCATATTGCAAAACAATAGATGTGGTAGAAAAAAATTAGATGTACCTTCTCGTTATGGCTTATTGATTTGATGGATGGTAGTAGCCATGCGAAGTCCCTGATGATTCCAGAATCTTGGGGACAAGTTAAAAATGAATTGAACAACCTCATATGGAACTTCTTCCCAAACCACGAAATCTAGACAAATATAGACTTAATGCACAGACTTGATCTCTTGAGTTAAATAATAATCATTTACATGGTATAATTTAACAACTAGTCATCAGTCAAGTCAGGCTAGGTTTTGCTACAGTAACAAACAACCCAGGGATCTTAGAGGCTTATAACATACAAGTTTCTGGTCAGACTGTATGTCTATCATAGGCCAGCCACTACTCTGCTTTATGTTAAATTCACCCCAGGACTCAAGCTTATGGAGCAGCTTCTATCTAGAATATTGTTTATCAGGGTGGCAGAGAGAAGAGAGGCATGACAAATACACCCTGGCTCTTAAAGTTTTCCCTGCAAGAAATTTGTGCCTCTTCCATTACACTTCGTGATCCAACATATGCTCACTCCTGAGTTCAATAAAACAGAAATATATAAAACTTCCTCAAGGGAGGGCACTGCAGGGAAAGAAAATGAAATATTTATCTTATGGTACTACAAGTTCCCATAATTACCAAGTGGCCAATTTATTCCAAAATGTGCATATATATCCTTTGCTGTCCTGCCTCATTATTTTCATTTCAAAATATTATCTTTAACTCCACTAAAATTTAAATATGCTGTTTTTAGGCTCCTAATCTAAAGAGATAAATTGCAGCTTTCCAGATGCTCTGCCACAGAGCTTTCCAATCCAGTTTTACCAGTAGTAAAGCTGATATCTCAATTTGTTCCTAACTTCTGTGTATATTTCCTGTTTCTTACATGGGTCAGAAACTGTGGGATAGAGCAGAGGGACTGAAGTCAGCCTCCAGTCCCAACACCTGCCTGCGAGTTTCCCTCATAATTCTACTGATCAGAGTATAACTTTCTCTGGAAAGGAAACCAGAAATCTGTAAGCAGAGGATTTAACTTGCTTTATCCCATTTAATCCCTATAAGAATCCTGTCCAGTAAGAATTATTATTGTCATTTAACAGATGATGAAACTAAGACTCAGATAACCTAAGTCGATTGATCAGAGCAAGGATTTAAACCCATGCTGTCAGCTAGCTGGAAGTGCCTTTCCTCTATCCTCCACTAATATGTCACTTGTCTTCAATACAGGGGCTAGCCATGAAAAGATCACACTGTTTAGTACAGGAGTTCTCATTTTCATTAATCAAGGTCCATTCTCTTTAGCACTTAAAGTGTAAGCATCCTTCAAAACCAAGATCGGGCCAGGTGTGGTGGCTCAGACCTATAATGCCAGCACTTTGGGAAGCCAAGGCAGGAGACTTGAATCGAGGAGTTCAAGACCAACCTAAACAACATAGTGGGACTCTGTCTCTATCAAAAAAAAAAATATATATATATATATATATATATTTCTATATATATATTTCTATATATATTTCTATATATATATAATTAGCTGGGCATGGTGAGGCATGTATGTAGTGCCAGTTACTAGGGAGGATTGCTTGAGCTCAGGAGGTCAAGGCTGCAGTGAGCCATGATCACACCTCTGCTCTCCAGCCTCAGTGACAGAGTGAGACCCTGTCTCAAAAAAAGAAAGAAACAGAGAGAGAGAGAGAAGAAAGAAAGAAAGAAAGAAAGAAAGAAAGAAAGAAAGAAAGAAAGAAAGAAAGAAAGAAAGAAAGAAAGAAAGAAAAGAAAAGAAAAGAAAGAAAAAATAGGACAAAAAAAAACCCCCAAAGGCCAAAGTCACATCCTCATAGAAACCCACCTGATTAACAATCTTCCAGGCTGAGGTAGGCACTGTCATTCCCACCATTGTATGACTACACCTCACACATCCAACATACTGAATTTCTTCAGAACAAGGACAAGTTCTTGTTAGTCTTTGTGTCCTCAGAGCCTAGTATAACACCTGTCATTGGCCTCACCACTAATTTAACAAAGATAATAAGTAAATGAGTGAACTGTGCATGTAGATTCAGGCTTGGACAAAGAAGACTCAAATCAATGTATTAAATCAGATAGAGTACAAATATAGTTGGAGCTAGACATCACTGAAGAGTGGAAAGATAACTAAATGGGAACAATTGACCTGAGTCTTAAGTGTGACTCAATCACTACCCACTATTGTCATTTTGGTGCTTTAGTTTTCTCAATTATTAAATAAGAACATAGGAATAGATTTTTAAAGCCCCATCAGCTCTGAATTCTTTAGTTCTGGGAGGTGACTGGTGTTCTTAGCCACCAGAAGGAACCAGAAGGGTACCTGTGGATCCTTTGGCTACTTCAACTAGTGTCAAGTCTAACCAGTCAAATCAACCTTTCTAAAATATCTCTTTACTATGTTATCTCCCTATTATAATATACCATCTGCTAGACCATTCAAATGTCTTCCATCAGCGGACCTGACATTACAAATTCAATACTATCATTTCCCATAAAAAGACAAATAGCAGGGTCATATAAATCAACAAGTCAATAACTTAGTTGGAACCCTAAACGAAATGCAGGAACATAGCAGAAAATAGATAGCAAGGGGAGGCTGGGAGAGGTATAAAAGTAGGAAACAAGATGCCAACGAAGTGGAAAGAGAGTGATGAAAACTAGGGTGAGACATGCTGTAAGGAAATCTAAGTATATTTCCCATCAGGGTAGGAGACAGGTCAGTCCAAAGATCTAACCAACTCCACAAATATTATTGGCTACTTGTTATCAGCCGGGTACTTTGCTGGATACTGAGGACTCAAGCAGACAGAAAACAAGAAATAGTGGAAACCAAGAATTAAAATAATAACGATGCAGACAAAGGACTATGGCACCAAATGAACAACACAATGAACTTCTGAGTAAGCCAGGGGAGTTTTCACAGAATTTGAATATGTGAGCTTAGTTTTCAAGAGTTGCCAGGATCTTCTCAGGTAGACAGCACACGAAGTGATACAAACTACGAAAGACCATAGTGATTTGGTGGAATGGCAAGAATTTTGAGGTCACCGGAAATTGAGATGAGGTGGACACTAGAAAGATGACACTGGAAAGAAGTTTGGATGGTCAAAGATTTCTTTGCCAAGTTACCAGTTAACAATGAGAAATTAATAAGGAGGCAATCCTACCCAGAAACCAAAGCAAATGCAACCCCTGCTCCAAAACCAGGCTTCAGAAAGTCCTCTCTGGTTCTTGTCCAGTTGTTCCTCTCACCACAGCACAAGAATTCTGTGGGCCCAACTGAACATGCCCACCTGCAGCCTTTCCCCCAACCTTTCCCACTTCCTCTTCCCTTCCTAACTCCCATAAACCCCTTCCAGCCCACTGTTCTAAACTACACGTAATTACTCCTAACCCCAGATGGAGTTACCAAGATGCCCTCAAATCAACTTCCAGAGTTTGAGACAGTTTCTTCCCCAACTCCATTTTCCCAAGCACAGACCTCACTGCTGGTGTGTTTCCTCTCAGGATGGGGAGAAGGCCAGGGGTTGCTGTTGGCCAGAGGTCGGGTTATAGATAAAGCCTGGATATCTGAGTGGGAGCAGAGCTGGGTTTAAAGAGAAGCAGGAACAGGGTAAGGGAGAACCACAGGTTACAGGTAGCAGCTTCTATTTGTACCTTTATCCATACAAATGTCAGGGGTGAGTTTGTAGGGAGTTCTCAACTTTTAACCATTTCACGTAATTTTCTTAATTGTAAGAAATATCAGATTCTTGTATATGTTATCACAGATATTTGTACTAAAATTAAAGTCTTATTATTTCTTACTAGCTCTCATGCTGAATTGTATTAATTGCCTCTCCTGCACCTTCAAGAAAGCAGTCTTCAACCTTTAAAATTTTGTAAGAACCCTAGACCTCCAGTACAGTAGGAAGTCTACTCACCCATGGGCTTTCAGAAGATGCCTTATCATAACGGCATGAGTGAACGAAATTTAATGAAACGAACATTTTCCGACCTGCTTGAGAGATTTAATTTTGGCATTGTTTTAGGACTCAAATCCTTGGCTTTGGCATTGCTACAGTGAATTGATACCTTGCTGTAGCTGCCTCTGAACTCTGCTTTAACTTTGAATACGAAGCTTTGGAGTGCTACACGGGCTCTCATGTCCTTTTCATTTATAGCCAGCATTCAATACCAACACCACATCCTTTCTTCAGTTTTATTATTTCCCTATCATCACTACTGATGCCTCACCTCCCTAGGTACCTCACTTCCCTATGAGTCCTGACATAGCAAACAACCAGTAATAAGAAAGACTATGTTTTTGCAAATTTCAGTATCTTTGGCAAATTCTCCATGATGAACTACACTCCTTTCACTTAGTTTCCCAACAGCAAAGAAAGGTCTTAATTTTCTCCTTAATTTTTATAGGGCTAAGCTGCACATTTGGAAGAAGAGAACACAGCATCTCTTAACCAGGCAGGAACTGTATAGCTTACGCTAACTTAGGAGAAAAGAAGTAGCTGGAAACTTGCAGGAAAGACACAGATGGGCTCTGTGAGAGCTTGATTTGCTTTAACATCCTCTTGTGTAGCTGTCTCAACTGGCTTCAAAAAGACAGTTGTTGGAAATGTGGTTTATGATTCAACTAAAAGTATTCACTGAAGCATATGTTTCTTGGTTGTTAATAGTTGTTTCAAAAAAGAAAATATGTGTGTATTCATTCTTAAAATACTTTACATTCAATTTTGGTTGTAATTTTTGACTGCACAATTCATTCAATGGAAAAACAAGATAGATAGCTAAGATGTCTGTGATTTTTATGGCTTCCTGTTTATTCACCGGCCTCCTAACTTCTTTTTGCCTACACAGTTACTGAGGGGAATTAAGGCTTCTGCTCAATCTGGCATGTAGGAAAAGCTTCTTCAAATAGGTTTTGCTTTGTGATACTGAAAATGCATCACTGGTGTAACTTTTTAATCAAAACTTATTTCTAAAGTCATTTTAAGGCGCAAATTAAACTGGTCTAAAAAATGGACCAATTTTAACATTAGATTGTGTTTCAGAGACCCAGTGAAATGAAATGGAAGGCTGAATCTTAGCCCTTAAAATATCATTGGTTAAATGAAGCAAGATCACACAATAGGGAGGTGAGTATAGTATTTCACAGCAGGGTGAGTTAGGGAATTTTGTCCTTAGAGCTTCCAACCCAATTTTTAAAAGTCAATTTGCAAGTAAATTTGATGTCAGAGGCGTGGGAATCCTACAGATACTCATTAAAACCGCTTCCTAAGGTGGACAGGGTAAGAGTTTGGTTGAGTTCTTTAAATAAAGAACATGAACCTTTGAAAGGAAGCAAAAAACTGACTTTTCGTTTTCTAAATCAGCTTTATTTAGATGTGCTGAGTTGATTTTTACTTGCTGATGAGGTGTCAGGTTTTAAAAGTGCCTAAGTGGTCAAGGTGAGTGCCTACATTTATCACAATTCCAGGCACATTCTCAGCTTCCCATTTTCTATATTAAAGAGAAAGATATCCTCCTAAGCTTGAAGCCTGCAATGACAACAAAGCAGAGCTGCTGAGCAGAATATTAAGTGCTAAGGGCTAAACTCACCCAAAGGTGATGACTCTTAGTTCGTACTGAATTCAATTAGACCAGCTTCATTTTCATCATTAAATTATTTTGACGAAAGTCTTACAGCCTCTAAGAGAAGAGCCAGCCTTTGATATAATTCACAGAGGAAATGTCCTTGTTTAGTAAGTCAAGGAATAACTGGAGTTAGAAAGAACCTCTAGCAAAACACCTCATCTATTGCTTGCCATCCTCACCACCATATCTTGGGTAAATGAATTTCATTATTCATAAATCATGCTTTGCAAATTGATACAGAATCTCTCCTAGAGCATGTTACATGACAATCTGCTGTTGCAAGGGTATTAAGTAAGCTTGCATAAAATAGAGATTATGGAATACTTCATGGTCATTTTAATAGATGACTGACCTCCAAGAAGCTGAAGTGTATTAATATTTAGCCCAGATGAGTTATTCAGAAACCACTGGAATTTTACAATATGCTGGACATGCCACTGTATTCATGAATTCAGGCCCTGTATGAATTTAGCATGTGCTCATGAGTATCCACTGAGTACACATGAACACGGCTTTCTCTGTAATTCACATCATAAAAAAGAAAGTGGACTTAGCCCCTAGTAACCAAGACAAAAAAATTTATAAAAAGTTTGTGACATATTAAAGGAAATAGTACACTCGAATCCTCTGTGGAGTCAGGTAAAATAATACAAATAAACAAGGGTCATGTATACATATATATACACAGCCTGGCTATATGTATATACATATACACATATACAACTACCTCCATTTAAAACATGGCTAGCACTTACTATGTCCAAGATATTTTGGTTAGAGTTCTTGAATATAATACCTCTTACAATCTTTTTGTCAACCCTGTATGGTATTTATTCATATTACTTCACAAATGAAGAATTTAAATTATTTACTCAAAGTGATATGGCCAGAAAATAAAACCAGGATCAACCCTTTGTCTTGTAATTTCAGATCTAGTGCTCTTTCCCCTGTATCTTATGAATTAAATTAGAATATTCTACTTAATTAAAATTAGCCATTTATGGGTCACCAATTCTCCAAGGATTTAGAAAAATATATTTAATAATAAAATCTGTGATAATTGCATATATATCCTCTCTCATGAACTGGCTCTTTTGGAGCTTAATGTTAAATTTGGAACATGGTTTATACTGCTGCAGTCCTGTTGCTACCGACAGGGCAGAATGCTTAATCTAAATCCGTGCAGGCCCAGAATAGTCCCTAGTAATTTGATTGCATTTTCTTTATTTAAAAGAAAAATCCAAATTGCCCATATTTATTTGTCATCGACCACAAAAACAAGGAGTGTAGGGAGTTCAGTTATTAGAATTCTTCCATTACTCAAATGCTGAGTAAATAAAATGTGACAGCATCTTGAGGCTGACTTCATCTTATTTTTATCTGTTCCTTTGTGCCCTACAAAGTCGGAATATATAAAAGATGCTAAATAAGTAGTTTTTGAATGAATGAATGAACAAGAGCCAGTGGTATAAAGTCATACTTGGGGCCTCATGAGAGCCCATGATTGGACAAACAACATTTATATGCAAAGCAAACTCTATAGTGCCCTATCATGTGAACATAATTAAAGCTCATTGTAAAATTAATAGCAAACATTTATATGGTATGTTCTATTTGCCAGGCACTACTTTAAACCCTTTAAATACATTAGGTATGTATTCTTCAAAAAATCTTCAGAGTATATTTTAAAATTATATATATAATTAAATATGTATGTCTCTCTCCTCTTCTCCTTGATATTAGGATGCTTAAAATAAGAGAATAAGCCTTGTTCTTCTATAATTCAAACCTCTTCCACAGTGCTTGGCACATAGTATATAGCGGGTAAGTAAATAAATTCATTAGTAAATGAATTTTCTCTGTGGGAAAGGCACATTGATCAGGTCACAGTCATAAGTGCCTTCCACACTATACCTAGGAGAATACTACTGTTTGAATTGTAACTGCTCATATACATCATAACTATAACACTCATACTTATTTCTGCAAATCTGCAATTTACTAAAGGACAAAGCCATTTTGAATTACTCCCTAACTTACCAGCATGGCAAGCCCTTGGAGTGTGTACTCTATGGGATCAAAACCCATATCTCCCCATAAGACATGCAGCTTCTATTTTCATTGACCAAGAATAGAATTAATAGTTAATGCTAAGTCAATAAAGAGGATGGCAAGCTGAAATTCATAGCCATCTCGGAGATTCAGAAAGTTGAAAGCGTAGGCTAATCTTAGATGCGTGGCCAGAATTTGCTTACTGGGGGGATAGGTTAATATATGTCAATATTTGAGTTGACAAATACTAAAAGACAAAAATCACTGGGACTATCTGAAATCAAAACTAGAAGAACACAGCCCAGTGATAAGATCTTGAGGTTAAATACAAGTAGACTTGGAGGAGTTCTTTAGGCAGGAGGCATTTTTGCTGGCACTCAGTAGTAGGAGGAGGCCAATTGGATGCAGACACATACCAATTAAAGGCCATTATGGAGGGACTGTCAGTGTGATGTGATAGATGAAGAAGATGCAAATGAAGAAAAACAATCAGGGTTCGGTGAATGAATGGAAATGAATGGTAAAAGGCAAATGGAGAATCAAGGATAATTCTAGTGAAACTGGTAAGAATTTCAAGACTCAGTGATCAGAAGGAACAGCAAAAATGGGGAATGCTGGAAGAAATGCTAGTTTAAGGGAAAAATGATAAGCCTCTGTGTAATTATGTTAAGTGTGTGATGATTCATCTGAAAGCACACAGAGCAGGAGATCAAAAGGCTCAGACTTATCCCTTGGAGTCAACTGGATCACGAGAGAATGGGGCATTTTAATATCATCTATGTGAAGGAAGAGGGAACTTCAAAGAATTTCTCAATTATCAGATGACTACTTTCAGGAAATACTTTTTTTTACTGTATAAAGTTAAGTTGGTGTTCAGTAAGATATTTTGATAGACATATATGCAGTGAAATAATTACTACAGATAAGCAATTTAACATAACCATCATCTCACAGCCCTTTTTTATTTGCATTAAGAGCATCCAAAATCTTACAGAATTTCCAGAATGTAGTATTATTAAAGATACTCCTCATACTATATACATACCACATTTTCTTTACCCTTTCATTCACCAACAGTCAATTAGATTGCTTCCAAATCTTGGCAATTGTGAATACTGCTGCAATGATCATGGGAGGGCAGTTATCTCTATGAGGTGCCGTTTTCATTTTTTGGGAGGTATATACCCTAGAAAATTACTAGGTCTGTTGCAGGAAGTCAGGGACCCTGAACGGAGGGACCAGCTGGAGCTGCGGCAGAGGAACATGAATTGTGAAGATTCCATGGACATTTATCAGTTGCCAAATGATACTTTAATAATTTCATAAGCCCATCTTTACATTAATCTCTTAATCCTGTTATCTTCATAAGCTGAGAATGTCATCTCATAACATTGTGATAATTGGGTTAACTGTACAAATTGATTGTAAAACACGTGTGTTTGAACAATATGAAATCAGTGCATCTTGAAAAAGAACAGAATAACAGCAATTTTTAGGGAACAAAGGAAGACAACCATAAGGTCTAACTGCCTGCGGGGCCGGGCAAAAAGAGCCATATTTTTCTTCTTGCAGAGAGCCTATAAATGGACGTGCAAGTAGGAGAGATACTGCTAAATTCTTTTCCTAGCAAGGAATATTAATATTAATACCCTGAGAAACGAATGCATTCCTGGGGGGAGGTCTATAAATGACTGCTCTGGGAGTGTCTGTCTCATACAGTTGAGATAAGAACTGAAATACGCCCTGGTCTCTTGCAGTACCCTCAGGCTTATTAGGGTGCGGAAAATCTCCACCCTTGTAAATTTGTGTTCAGAACGGTTCTCTGCTCTCAAACCCTGTTTTCTGTTGTTTAAGATGTTTATCAAGACAATACGTGCACAGCTGAACACAGACCCTTATCAGTAGTTCTGTTTTGCTTTTGTCCTGTTCCCTCAGAGGCATGTGATCTTTGTTCTCCTTTTTCCCCTTTGAAACATGTGATCTTTGTATCTACTCCCTGTTCTTACACTCCCTCCCTTTTTGAAATCCTTAATAAAAACTTGCTGGTCTGAGACTCAAGTGGGTGTCACGGTCCTACCAATATGTGATGTCACCCCCAGCGGCCACGCTGTAAAATTCCTCTCTTTCTACTCTTTCTCTTTATTTCTCAGCCAGCTGACACTTACAGAAAATAGAAAGAACCTACATTGAAATGTTGGGGGCAGATTCCCCCAATATAGGTCATAAGGTCTGTTGAATTTTTTTTAGGAACGTCCATACTATTTTTTATAATGGCTGTACCAGTTTACATTCCCACCAACAGTATACATGCATTCCCTTTTCTTTACACTTTTGCCAATGCTTATTTTGTGTTACTTTGATAATAGCCATCTTAACACATGTGAGGTCACATCTCATTGTGGTTTTTATTTGCATCTCCCTGATGGCTAGTGATGTGCACGGTTCCATATATCTGTTAGCCATTTGTATGTCTTCTTTGGAGAAATATCTATTCAGGTTCTTTGTCCATTTTTTAATCAGGTTATTCAGTTATTTTGCTATTGAGTTATGTTCCTTATATATATTATATATTAACCCCTAATGGATACATGTTTCATGTATACCTTCTCTAAGTCGGTAGGCAGCCTCTTCATTTTGTTGATTGTATTCTTTGTTCTGTAGATGTGTTTAGTTCCATAAAGTCCCATGTGTTTACTTTTGCTTTTTTTGCCTGTGCTTTTGGTGTCTTAGTCAAAAAACTCATTGCCAAGACCAGTGTCCAGGAGCTTTTCCACTGTTTTCTCCCAGAAGTTTTATGGTTTCAGGTTTTATATTTAGGTCTCTATTTAATTAATAATTGATTTTTATGTATGATATAGAATAAGGGTATGGTTTTTTTCTTTGGTATGTGAACATCTCATTTTCCCAACACCATTTATTGGAGAGACTACCCTTTCTCCATTGTGTCCTCCTGTGGTACTTGTCAAAATTAGTTGGCTGTATAAGTTTAGGCTTATTTCTATCTTCTCAATTCTGTTCCATTGCTTTATGTGCCTGTTTTTATGCCATCCAGTTTTGATTACTATTCCTTTGTAACATAACTTGAGATTAGGAAGTAGAATACCACAACTTTATTTCTTTTAGGGTTTGTGTGGCTATTTGGTGGTTCCATATAAATTTTAATGTGTCCAGATGATGACCATTAATATTTTTGTTTTAAAAGAAATCGGCCAGTTTCTGTCAACCTTGACCACCTAAATCCTCCATCTTCCCTCTAATGGAACATAAATATTGTGGAGTCAGTGGCTTCCTTTTGCTATTATTAATACATGCCTAATATGGAATATCCCCTGCCAGGTAGTAGATCTTCAACAATTTGTTAAGTGAAAAAAGAAAATGGCAGAGGAAAGGAGAGAGGGAGAGAGAGTAGTGGGAAGAGGAAAAACATAAAATGGTGCTGGTTTATCACAGACCAGGAAATAGAAAACATAAGAATTACTTCTTCAAAGTTTTGCTTTAAAGTTCTTTATAGAATTAAAATAGCACACTACATAGAAGATGAAATAACACTGATTTTGGTTTGAAAGAAAAATCGTTTGTTTGCTATACTTTCTCCTCAAGCACACATTACCCTTAGAGATCTGCTGTTGAAAACTGATAAAATATGGGAAATAATGATCAGGCACCTAAACCATTTAAAGATACTTCAGTTATTTAATCTTTTCTCATACAACACTTGTATGTACAAAAAAAGATTCCAAACACATTTTATCCCTCAGCTATTTCATTGTACAATGGGGACCACTTAAAGGGACTTAAAGGTAAAAAATGAATGTTGTGCTATCATAAAAAGTTACAGTCAGCCCATCCATGACTAATGTGATACAACTGTAGGTAGTAAATATTATTTTATTAATCTGTTTAAATGATCTGGAGATGAAATTTTCACAAAATAATCTTGCCTTTGCTTATTGGATATTATAGTTGCTTCTTTGAGCAACTAGTCATAAGTAAATACAGAATTTATCTCATCTTCTACCATGAGGAAAGTTCTATGAGAACAAAAGTTTACAGAAAACAAGTTCCTTTTTTCATTTAAAAATGCTGAAGAATTATGAGGCCTAATTTCTTGCATTTAATGAAATGTTTAAAACTCAGTTTCAACTAATGTTCTTTTTTTAATGGAACTTACATTTACAATTTTTGAAATATATTATTTTTTGTGTTTAATTTCAATATTTCTTCCAATGTCTAAACTATTATCATTTCAATATGTAATAAGTGCATTTTTAATTGCTAATGAGATATTTTACATTATTTCATTCATTTTAAGTCTTAGCCATTTGGTGTGTATTTTACACTTACAACATGTCTCAGTTCAGACTGACTACACAGGTGCCCACCAGCTACAGGTGACTGGTGGCTATTTCACTAGATGGTATATTCTGTACAACAGAGGGAAGGAGGATTTCACCATCTTCTCATTCCTCATTATCACACAAATATCTATTAAGCACCCACCCTGTATCTGATACTGAAGATAAAATTTTCGGGAAAAATCAAATGAGGAACTCAAATTCTCTCATTTGAAGAATACTATATGGAGATATTGAATATACAAATAGGCAATGGCAAGACCATATATGATCATAAAACTCTCACCCACAACCTCTGGCAGCAAGCAACCAATGAGAGAAGCCAGACCATAACCTCTGCAGCGACTGGCCAAGAATGGTCAGGACTTTGTCAGTGTCTTTCAGCTTTCATTATTTTTGCCTCCTCTCCCAATTCAAAATCAACCAGAGAAAGCCAAATATACTCCCAAACCAATTAGAAAAGATAATCTGCTTCTCTACAGACCCTTGCAGCTTCCTCATGTCAGGACCTCCAATCAGGGGATACCTGCAGCCTTTCCTTTTCTTTTACTTTAAAGATTTCCCCCTCTCCTGTATGCCTCTTACTCTGTGACGCCCTTCCGAGCTTTGAATAAAAGGACTATTTTGTTCTCATATGAATACTCTTCATTTATTTCCACAAAATCTTCGTTCTTTTTACAATGACAAAAATAATCAAACATCCTCTTAATTTTCCCTGTGGGTTCAGGTTTTCATTTTATTTGCATCATTCATTCATGCAATGAATGACTCTTTGCTGTGCTCTACTAGGTGCCAGCCGCTGTGCTGAATCTTAGAAACTAACTAAGGGACCAGAGATTCAATATTTTCCCTCAGGGAACTTAGAGCTTAGCAAAGGTACACACAAGGAAATGTTTAATAAGTTGTACTAAACACTACAAAGGAAAAATGCACGGTGAATGAAAGTCTATAATGGGACGTCAACATTTTAATTTTCATAAGATTTGAATGTCAATTCTTTGCAAGAAAAATACGTTTTTCCTGCCACTTACTTGAACCTCAACAAATGCTTGGGCAAATAAAAAACATTATTGTCTCAACAGACTTGCACACTGAAGATCAGACATTTTTCCTCATCTCCCTATTTTCTTATCCCTTTTTACTTATTTCTCATGAAATACATTAAATTTTACTGCAGTAAAACCTTTACCAAAATTTCACAACTGAGGATTCTCAACATTCCTGAAAATTTTGTTCACTCTCAATGTTTATGCTAAAGAAGCCTAGAAAAACAAACAAATTATTCAGGATCTTGATGACTAGGACCTTATCTAGAAGAAAGGCAAAAGGGATTTGAAGAATGACAACAAAGAGAAGTCCTAAGATGAAAGCAGTATAGCAGGCCCGGGGAAAAATCCTCCCAGACTACAGAGTCAAGGGTTTGTTTTGGAGGAAAAAATAAATTGGAACTGATTGAGGCTCATAAGTTATTTACCTTGTGGAAAATTATACTAAGAAGTTCTTGAAAGGTATGGGAAGAATTAGAAATAGGTACAAAGTAAGCTACGGAAATGAAAAAGAAAATCATTATTACCTTCAGGGAAAGGAAGCATAACCTCCTCAGCTGTGAGTAGCATTTGTGTAAGCATAGTACAAAGACTTAATAAGTGATTATCAATTTAACCAATAATTATCATAAAACTATATTAGAAACCAAGTTTGTGTTTTCCTCACAGCAAATCAACAGGTGGCGTGCAAAACTGATGAACCAAAAAACAGACAACTACAGACACAAAATCCCAAGGCTAACATTAGGGAAAGATTCCTTAAGTGGAGAAAATAGGAAGACAAAAGAAAGTTAGGAAACAATGTGAGTAAAATGAAGGTGCTGGTGGTGACACAAAAATTATGATGGGAAAGTGTCATCTGTTACTTAACATCAAGTGCTGCCACAGGGAATTGCGGAAGGCGAGGCAATCATTCTGTGGACTGTCTTGCATGCTCTCATAAAAGGTTTTAATATTATCCCCTAAGTCCTAGAGAGCCACTGAAGGCTTGAGTAGAGGAGTAACATGATGAAACCAGTGTTTTTCAGAATCTGGATCTGACCTCAGTATGTTAAATAATTTGGAGAAGGGAGAAAGTAGAAACTGAAAAATTATTTTGAAGTTACGAGTTTTAATTTGAAGCAGGAAATTTTCCCTCTCCCCTTTGCAGGCAGGAACTGGAGTGCACGGGTGCTGGAACTAGCTGGCACTTCAGCGCTATAGGGGCAAACTCCACTCACTCAAACCCATTGTGCTCAATCCCTCGCAGGAGAGAGCACACAGGTGCACAAGTGCAGGAGCCAGGGCAAATGTTTTTGGGCACTGGGAGGAGCAACACTCCACGCAGGCCCCAGAGCAGCATCTAGTGGGGGTACCTGTGACCCCCAAAGCCCCAGAAGGAGTGTTAAAGTGAGTGCTCTTTTAGCTTTTGCTGTCCCAGGATGGCTTAAGTGTTAAACCGCTCAATGGGCCCTCTGCCTTTCTGGGTGAGGCAGTTGCTTTCTGCCAGCGAGGGCAGAGGGTCAACGTGAAAGCCTTCTGTATCTCGAGCTTATGTCCGGCATCAGGAAAAACCAGGTTGCACGAATGAATTGAAGGATAGTGAATGAACTGAAGGATAGTAAATGCAAGGATTTTATTGCCAATGGAAGTGGCTCTCAGTGGGAAGGGGAGCTGGAAAGGGGATGGAGCAGGAAGGTGTTCTTCACCTGAATTCTGGCCATCTCCAGCCAGACTCTTCTCCAAAGTCCCACCCTCAAGCTGTCCGTCTGAAGTCAAGCGGCTCCTCTCCAACATTCAGCTGCTGCTTCTCCTTTTGACATTTGGTGGCTTCTTCTTCCCTGCCAGCTGGGTCAGGGACTTTTATGGATACAGGATGGGAGGCAGGGCAGGCCATGGGTAATTTTAGAAAAGGCAACATTCAAGTGGGAAACCAGGGATGTAAAGTTCTCACTTTGGGCCACAGTTCCAGGATTCAGGGTGGGAACTTTGCCAGGGACCCTGCCCTTTTCTACCTAGAATTTCTCTGCCTCCTGTCCCTATCAAATTGATACTATAGGCCCATGTCCTCACAAACATGTACCTATAGAAAATCAAGACTTGAAATACTACAATTTACAAAACCTGTAAATGAATCAATACTTGAGAATTTCTTAATGGAGTATTTAATCTCCTACAGAGTACCCGTTAAGTGTTGGGCTTTCAACCAAACTGTTTAGCTTGCTCATCACTCTGATCACTGGATAATGTGACCCTGATCAAAGAGCAATTACATTGTGCTTAACAGATATCACTCATCTAATGAGAAAGGGCTATAAATTTGTTGTTATAGTGGACAGTTCATAGTGTTTACTAGACACAGTGTTCTAAGCTTTGCATATATTAAGAGATTTAATTCTTTAATAACTCTATGAGGTAGGTTCTTATTCTCTTATTCCCACATTACAGGAAGTTAAGATACTTGAGGGTTAAACCACTCACCCAAGGTAACACAGCCAAGCTAACACTAAAGCTCAGATTTGGATTAAGGCAGGCCATTGCCAAGACCTCACACTCTTGTCACTATATAAGATTGCATCTAATTGAAATATGTGAAAACTAAAAGTAAAAAGATTTTTCTTGACCTCTTACTTTAGTTCGTCAATGTTTCATAGAAGAAAAAAACATACACAAGGGAGAAATAAAATCTAGCTGAGCCTCATTTTTCCTCATCTGTAAAATTATGTCACTGAGATATTTTTGCCAGCATCATAGAAAATAGATGGAAGTAATGGCCCCAATTCTTTGCATCTCCCTATGTCCATGCCTTCTCACTCAGTGTGGATGTGTATTATAAGCTGAACTGTGTCTGCCCCTCCCTGCAAATTCCTATACTGAAGTCCTAATCCCCAGTACCTTAATATCTGCCTGTATTTTGAGATAAGGCCTTTAATGGGATGATTAAGTTAAAATGAGATTGTTAGGGTGGGCCCTAATCTAATCTGACTGGTGTCCTTATAAGAAGAAATGTGGACACAAAGAGATACCAGGGATATAGGCATAGAGAAGACCGACCATGTGCAGACACAAGAAGGCAGCCATCTACAAGCCAATGAGAGAGCCCTCAGATGAAACCAAATTTTGGACTTCTAGTCTCCAGAACTATGAGTAAATAAATTTATGTTGTTTAAACCACCCAGTCTGAGGTATTTTGTTATAGCAGCCCTGGCAGACCAATACATTATGTAACTTGCTCCAACAATGTGATGTTAGTATATGTAACACAAACAGAAACTGGAAAATCACTTATATCTTTCCACTTGCCCTCATGCTTGTTCTCACCATCACTGTAATAACATGCCCAGTTACCCTTTAGAAGAATGAAAAACAAATAGAACAGAGCTGAGTAACCACAGCTAAATCTATCTTAGGTCATCCAACAGCTAGTCAACCACCAGATAAACGACCAGGAACAGGCAAGACCACACTTAGCTGAGTTCAGGCAAAAGTGCCAACAATGGACCTGTGACATAAATATATACTTATTGCTATAAACCACTGATTTGGGGGAGAGCATGTTATGAGCATTATTGTGCCAATGAATAACCAATGCAAGTATCAAATAAAATACACAGTCACCTGACACATAATTGCAACTGCATTAATTTAAACTCAGCTTCCACAATTCTATGTTTTGAAGGAGGCCAAAGTGAACAAATAAATCCCATGCCAATTTGCACTCATCACAAGTGTAGACATGCTTCGACTAATTAGAAGAAAGTGATAAACTAAACCATTCATTTCAAATGTAGGGGAATTGATGATAATATAGGATTTTATTCTTCTAAAGGATGTACCTGTCCATTACAAATTATTTTAATTGTTAACAGATCTTATTTCCCTGATATTGTTAGTAAAGAGATTCACAGTTACCTGCAGGTCCATAAAATGAATCAATCCTCTAATTCTCCTAAACTAATTATCATTAGTGCAAATGTTTGCTGTGGCCACAGTAAATAAAACTATTATCAACTGCCAGTAGATTGGTCTTCATTATTTTAAAAGACTCCGAAAAGCATACAGGTTTGTTTGGGAAGAAATCATTCAAATCACATCTTTTCCCAAAGAATCTAATGCTTGAATATTCTGTACCGCATCCTTCTAGTTTTCTTTTCTACTGTTTCAATCTGGGTCTGAACAGGAGGCAAAAACCACAACATAATGTAAAGGAAAGTTTATTATAAAGACTCATTAAGCAATAATAAAAGAGATACCATAAGATGCATAGAAAACTCTATAGGTCACCCTAGGAATGATAGAATGTATCTAAGGAAGGATAAAGCAGAACAGAAGGTATCCTACCCAAGGATAGGATTCAGACTTTGTTGGATGTGTGTTGCAATTCACTGAATGGGAGAAAAGTTATCTGTGTGTTGCAAATCAGAGCTGCTCCACAGTAACTGGGCAAGAAAGGCACAAACCTCTGTGGCACAGAGGAGCTCCTGCCAGTGGGCTAGTATCCATAGGAGCAGAGGGAGTCAATGTGACACCGTGGCAGGAACCCTGGAACACAGGATATCCATGTTGGGAGAGTCACAGAAAAGTGACTGCCAGGCCAGACCAGGGATACAATGTCAGAAGGCCCATCTGTTCCCTGGGACAGAGCACCACTGCCTATCTTTATGTTCCCATGATTGACAAAGCTTTTAGCCTCAAGAAATAGTAGGATATGACCCATCTTCTGGCAATATCCCTGTAGTCCCCTCTACTGAGGAAGCTTAACAGAGTCCTCGCTGTAAAGGAGAAATGTCTAAAGGAACTCCATTCATTATTGCAGAGCAAGTTTTGAAGACTGAGGAGCTGACAGGCATTAGATTGATAACTGGCACCCCAACTAAAGTGTAAATACCTACTAAACGTGAGGACTGAATGCTTCAAGCAAAGAAATTATTTGAACAATAACTGTAGATTTTATTATTAAAATCTGGCTAAGATTTTTTAACCTAGAAAAGCAAATTTACCAATCTAATAAACTGAAGATAAATGGTTTTGTTTCTGTACATCTTATGGCCTTCCCACATGTTACACACGTCATCTAAATTAAATTAGCAACTTATTGAATGGTTCTAACTTAACAAACAACTTTCAGTCAAAGCATAGTACATGATTATTATAACACAGATGAAATAAATAAAAGAAAAATATATACAAATATAACACAGAGATATTGCAGACTTGGTTCTAGACCTCTGCCATAAATACTGCAATAAAGCAAGTCACAAATTTGTTTCCCAGTGCATATGAATGTTATATTTACATTATTCTGTAGTCTATTAAGTGTGCAATAACATTTATCTAGAAAAATAATGTGCATATCTTAATGTAAAAATACTGTATTGCTAAAAATACTAATAATCATCTGAGCCTTCAGCAACACGTAATCTTTTGGGGGTGGAAGGTCTTGCCTTGATATTGAAGACTGCTGCTTGAACAGGATGGTGGTTGCTGAAGGCTGGGGTGGCTGTGGGAAAGTTTTTTTCTCTTTCTTTTTTTTTTTTGTTGAGATGGAGTCTCGCTGTGTCGCCCAGGCTGGAGTGCAGTGGCACAATCTCAGCTCCCTGCAAGCTCCACCTCCCAGGTTCACGCCACTCTCCCACCTCAGCCTCCCAAGTAGCTGAGACTACAGGAGCCCATCACCACACCTGGCAAATTTTTTTTTTTTTTTTTTTTGTATTTTTAGTAGGGACGGGGTTTCACCGTGTTAGCCAGGATGGTCTTGATCTCCTGACCTCATCATCTGCCCACCTTGGCCTCAAAGTGCTGGGATTACAGGTGTGAACCACCATGACCGACCAGGAATTTCTTAAAATAAAACAACAAGAGAATTTGCTGCATAGATTGACACTTCCTTTCATGAAAGATTCTTCAGTAGCATACAATGCTGTTTGACAACATTTTATCCACAGTGGAACTTTTTTCAAATTTGGGGCCATTTCTCTCAAACCCTGCCACTGCTTTATCAACTAAGTTTATGCACTCGTCTAAATCCTTTGTTGTCATTTCAACAATATTCGCAGCATCTTCACTAGGAGTCAATTCTACATGAAGAAACCACTTCATTTGCTCATCCATAAGAATCAATCCCTCATTCATTCAAGTTTTATCATGAAATTGCAGCAACTCAGTTCCATCTTAAGGCTTTACTTCTAATTCTAGTTCTCTTACTATATTCACCACATCTGCAGTTACTGACGTCTTGAACCTCTAAGCCATCCTCCATGAGGTCTGGAATCAACTTCTTCCAAAGTCCAATTAATGTTGCTATTTTGACCTATTCCCATGAATCACAAATGTTCTTAATGGCAATTAAGCCTTCCAATATAAGGCTGTTTTGTCTGCACTGAACAATCTGTGGTTTAGTGCCGTCATTTTCATCAATAATCTTAGCTGGATGATCTGGATAACTTGCTTCAGCTTCTCTATCAGCATTTGATGCTTCACCTTGCACTTCCATGTTATGGTGATGGCTTCTTTACTTAAACCTCACAAGCCGAACTCTGCTACCTTCAAACTTTTTTTCTGCAGCTTTCTCACCTATCTCAGCCTTCATGAAATTGAAGAGAATTAGGGTCTTATCGATTAGGCTTTGGTTTAAGGGAAGGTTGTGTCTGGACTGATCTTCAATGCAGACCACAGAAACTTTCTGTTTTGGAAGTAGGGCTGTTTTGCTTTCTTGTCATTCATGGAATAGTACTTTTAATGCTTTCATCACGCTTTCCTTGCTAATGTTAATAATTTCTAATTTTTTTTAAAAGTGAGAAACATGTAACTCACTTGAGCATTTAGAGATCATTGTAGTGTTATTAATTTTAATACTGGCCTAATTGAAATTCAATATTGGTCGAATTTATGTTGTCGTATTGCAGGCAATACAAGGCCAAGGAGAAAGAGAGAGTCAGGGAAACAGGCTGCTCAGTGGAACAGTGAGAATACAAACATCATTTATCTATCAGTTTTGCTGTCTTACATGGGATTTGTTTATGGCAACCCAAAATAGTTACAACAGTAACATCAAAGATCACTGATCACAGATCACCATAACATATATAATAATAATGAAAAAGCTGGAAATACTGTGAGAATTACTGAAATGTGACGGAAAGATACAATGTGAGCACATGTTGGAAAAATGGTGCCAACTGACTTGTTCACTATAGGGTTGCCACAAACCTTCAATTTGTAAAGAATGCAGTATCTGGAAAGTGCAATAAAGCAAGGCATGATAAAATGAGAGTTATGCCTGTAATCGCCTTTTGTGTGTATTAAAAGCTAAAGAACTTATTTAAATATTTAAAAAAAAAACTAAGTACAAATGTTTACTTCTAATGTATGACCATAGCAAATCTTCCTTAGAACTAAAAATGTAATTTTCTCCAGGACTGCTTCAAGTTCACTTAGTTTTCAGCCTGATTGAATCCTTCATTCTCAGAGGAGCTAAGTGCTAGTGTCTTCTTAGTATAAGATAATAGGTTTTCTCCCTAAAATCTTTGCATTTGCTATGGCTCTCATAACAAAACACCAGAAACTAAATAGCTTAAACAATAGAAATGTATTGCCTCATCTATGGGTTCTAGAAGTCTGAGATCAAGATGTAGTCAGGATCACTTCCTTCTAAGAGCTGTGAGGAGAAATCTGCTCCATGCATTTTTCCTAACTTCTGGTGGTTTGTTGGTAAACCTGAATATGCCTTGGCTTATGCATGCGTCAGCTTCCATCTTCACATGGCATTTTCCCTGTCTATCTATCTCAGTGTCCAAATTATCCCTTATTATAAGGACACATTCACACTGGATTAGAGCCTATGTGAATGACCCCATCTAGCTTGATTATCTGCAAATATTCTGTTTTCAGATAAGGTCACATTCAAGGTACTTGGGGCTACGACTTCAACATCTTTTAGAGGGAACACAATTCAACCCAGAAACTTTCCTTACATCTTAAGACTAGCAATTTCCAGAGATTTCAGTTTCCCTTGTCCCAGAAGCTTCTATCACATTTTTTGAGCCTCAGTAACCCCAAAGTGTGGTCACTCATAGGATTATTATTTGATAGACATATTGGTAATGATTAACAGTTGGTGAATAGATATTTCAGATAATCAAGGGAAATTCATCTCAACTCAGAGTAAAAATCTACTTATTAGCAGTTCTCCAGAGGATCGAAACAGTTCATTCACCCAGCAAAATTACCTTCTTATGAAGAAAGCCCTTAGAGTGACCAAAATTGGAAATGAGGAAAACAATTGCAAAGTATTAGTTCAAGAAAATTAATCTGAACTCCTTTGACATCAAGTGATAGAAACTCAATTTACATTGGCTTATATAGTGAGGGGAACAGGGGGCAGTGATGATATTTATTGGCTTATATAAGTAAAAGATTCAAGACTTGAGAATAGCTGGATCTAGCAGCTGATTAGCTCTCATTACATCTCTCTCCCATTTCTTTTCCCTACAATGCTCTGTGATGGGTATACTGAGGGTTTCTCAATCTCAGCACTGCCAACACTTTGGGATAGCTGATTTCTTATTGTGATGAGTTGTTTGGTATAGGATGCCCAGCAGCATCTCAGACCTCTACCCACCAGATACCAGTGGCACCCTCTCCCAAACTGTAACAACCCAAAATGCCTTCAGCACTACCAAACTCACTATCTCTACAGGGGCTAAAACTCACTATCTCTACATAGTGGCCTCTGAAAACCATTCAATTTGTAGTAAACCTATTGACTTATAATTCCTACATCAAGAGAAGGGTTTCTTTTCCGATGATCTAATAACAATCCTAGGCCTGGCCGGGCGTGGTGGCTCAAGCCTGTAATCCCAGCACTTTGGGAGGCCGAGACGGGCGAATCACCAGGTCAGGAGATCGAGACCATCCTGGTTAACACAGTGAAACCCCGTCTCTACTAAAAAAAAAAAAAAAAAAAAAAAACAAGGTCTGGGAGAGCGAGGTGGCCGATGCCTGTAGTCCCAGCTACTTGGGAGGCTGAGGCAGGAGAATGGCAGGAACCCGGGAGGCGGAGCTTGCAGTGAGCTGAGATCCGGCCACTGCACTCCAGCCTGGGTGACAGAGTGAGACTCCGTCTCAAAAAAAAAAAAAAAAAAAAAACAATCCTAGGCCTAATGTCCATAATCCAATGTTTAACATATTTAATCATAATTAAAATAATTTTACATTGACAATATTTATATAGATGGGCATAAGACAGGGACCCAGGATGCTGTGATAGTCTACACAAAGATGATATACCTGTTTTCCACGCTGGATGGAGACTTTATGCTAATTTCCATACACTTCTATCAATTTATGTAAAGGATTCTTTTTATATTAGTTGCTAAATTTCTTCTTAGAATTTTGACCTTTACCTAAAATCTTGGTATTTATATCATTTGCAACCTTCATGAATGTTATCTACTTTATATACATTTTAGTCTACAATACCAGTTCTACTCTCATAGCACTGACCCAAACTTAGTCATATGTAACACCTGGAAATAAGCAACACTGGAAAAGGTAAGTTCTATCTGAATCAAATGTGCCAGAAAAAAAAAAAAAAAAAAAAAAAAAACTTGGGGAGTTCTATTAGTAAAAAGAAGAAGGGAAAATGGATATCAGAGGACAATTAATAGCTTCTATCATGACCTGGTACTAACTAAAGTGCAATTGGAGGAGGAAAATGTTAACTTAGAACTCATGAGGAAAAGAAAAGGGAAAGTATATTAAGAATATATTTATTTGCTAAATGTTTTATATCTAGCCATACAAAAGTTGTTATTGATCTCATTTTATACACAGGAAAGCTAAGAGTCAAAGAAATTAAATATCTTTCCCAAAGACACAATGTCATAAATAGCAAAGTCTGGTTTCAAACCCCAAATTGTCAAAATTGATGCTCTTCATTAACCCACAACATATAGTGGCAGTTCCTCTACTTGGCATGTGTCAGAGTGGGCTCACAGGTCAAATGTAAAATCAGGGAAATTGTTGACATCCAGTTAAAGACATGAAAATTCAAGTCCTACAATTTTTTAAATTTGTATTTTCTTACCCAACAGAATTATATAAAAATGTAACTTTAAAAGATTTGGGGTTGAATCTAAATATCTAATCCAATTTTTCCACTTTACAATAGAGAAAACTTAGGTCAAGCATCGTGGTTAAAAGCTTTGTCTATCACCTTTTGTGGTCTTTTCCATATACGACGTGTCAGAGAGTCACTTAGTCTTGAAGTTCCTGCTCTCATGGAGCTGACAGTGCAGTGGAGGAAAGAAAGCTATAGCAACCCAGTACAATGCTATTTGAAAAGTCTTCTAAGCTTGCAGCGATGAGCCAGGTATAACCAGTGCCCAGAGGAGGAAGTCAGATGAGGAGTTACTGTGTAGAGACTAAAACCCAGATCTTCTCCACTACAAGACTTGAAACCCATTGTGTGGGGATATTCAGAAGAGATGTAAGCAGTTTATGTTTGCTTGCACCCTAATTTAAGGATGGGTATAATTTTTGACTAGCCAACTATCTAGAAAGTAGTTTTTATTGTTCTTCAAAAATATAATTTCCATTTTAGAGCTCAGTAGCCAAATGCTCACTATAAACTGTTGCAAAACTGATTTCTTAAAAGGCAGAATTCAGGGACATTTGCTCTCTACAAACCCAAAAGTACAATTTCTGTTTTATGTTTTCAATAAATTATATGCAGTATTCTGGTGTTAAGATCCGAAGCTCTGGAATAAAACCAACCAGAATTTAATTCCCAGTTCTACCTTTATTAGAAATGTTACCATTTGGCAAATTACTCAACATCCTCAAGCCTGGTATTTCATAAGTAAAGTAGGGTTAACAGTCCCTGCCTCACCTGTGGCTGGGAGCATGAAATTAGATATGCTGCAGGTGAAGTACTCAACACACTGCCAGACGCTAGGTGAGCACTCAACAAAGGTTGCCTGTGATTTGTAAATGCTTTTCTTATGTTTTTTCGAGTTTTCATTCATTTTCTTGAGCAATTCTATAATCCCACTATGCATGAATGAAGGGGGAGGTTGAATTTCTAGGTTGTTAATCATTATACAAGTCCCTTTGAGCACCGTTTAGCTAACCTCATGCTCCTGATCACAAGACAGTCTAACAACATAGATCAGGTGAGCTAGCGTCCCTAGGATACACTCATACATTTATCCATTCAACAAATTCATAAATAATTATTGAACATTAACCAGAAAGAGATCTTGGTGCATGAAATACATCAATAAATAAAACAGACAACATAAGAGTAAACAAGTATATAACTAAAGAAGATAATTTTTTGCATACTGACAAAGGTAATGAATAGAGTGCTTTGTAAGAGCAAGATGAGGATGATATGCTTTAGAAATGAAGAAAAGCTGGTATGCAGAGGTGACATTTGAAATGAGACTGATCAGGGCAATCTAGACCATTTTAAAAAATCAAAAGAAAGCATTCCACACAAAGCAACGGCGAGCACAAAGGCTCTGAGGCAGGAACAAGGTTGATACATTTTAAGGGAAAAAAATAGCATTGTGAGGACTTCCAGTTTCTGGCCAGGCATGTAAGGAGTTTGGAAGTTATCATTCCATCCTAACAAATAAAATGCTCAACAGACTAAAAACTCAACAACTCTTAGCTGTCAGAGAAATGAGGTCATGGTGCAACACACTACCTCCAAAACTGGGAAGACAGAGAGGTGAATATAGAGAATCACAACTCACCAGAGCAGAAACCTCCATGAAAACAAGTGCTGCGGTAGGAAAATCTAAACTATAATTTATATATTGCTGGAGGCTCAGTATGGACGCCTCTGAGTGAGTACAAACTCCAGATAAATACAGTCAAGAAAGGAGAAGGGAAGTCTCGCTTCTGCAAATTCTCCCACCTGGAGCTCTACCACATTCTCATTGGAAGGATCGCAAAAAATCCCCTTGCACTTCCTGGGAGAGGAGAGAAGGACCAGTTTTCAAATAAACCAGATCATTCTGTTCTCCTTAACAAGGTCTGCCCTCAGATGAAACTATTTAACCAGAGCCACACCTGCTGGATTTTATCAGGGTCTAACTGATCTGTAGCAAATATCCAGCTCCAGTTCCCCTAGACTTCTCCATGGGAGAAGGGACATACCCAACTCCAGTCCCCCACATCCAGCCATCCTGTCCCATTTGTAAAATTCACAGTTCAGAGGGTCACCATCTAATTAAAAGACTGAGACCTAATCCCAGAACTATAGAATGCTTCCCTGGCTCCCCTCACACCTTACCACTATGATAGAAAGGCTTACTTACGGCAGTTCTTTTTACCCAGTATATGATGCCAGTCTACCAAGGAAAAATTCACAAAGCATACTTAAAAAAAAAAAAAAAAAAAAAAGCAAAAGCATGGGTTGAAACGAGAGCAAGTACTAGAATTAAGGGCTCTAATTGATGGATAAAGTAGACAGGTGGGCAATGTAAGAAGAGAGATGGAAATCAAAGAAAGAACCAAAAAGAATGCTAAAGCTCAAATGAAGAATGTCTTCTATGGGTTCATTAGTAGACTCAACATGGCTAACAAAATAATCTCTGAGCTTGAGAATATTTCAATAGAAACCTCAAAGACACTAAAAAGCAAAGAGAAAAAAGACTGAAAACAAAAAACCTATCCAAGAATTGTGTGACAACTGCATAAGTCGTAAATAAATGTAACAAGGATACTAGGAAAATAAAAAGAGAAAAGACAGAAGAAATATTTGAGGTAATAATGACTGAGAATTTCTCCAAATTAATGTCAGACACCATACCACAGATCCAGAAAGCTCAGAGAACACTAAGCAGGATAAATGCTAGAAAAAAAAATACATCTAAGCATGTTATCTTCAAATTGAAGAACACTAAAAGAAAATCTTGAATGAGGCCAAAGGAAAAAACACCTTACCTATAGAAAAGCAAAAATAAAAATTACATCTGACTTCTCCTCAGAAACAGTACAAATCAATAAAGTGGAGTGAAATATTCAAAGTGTTGAGAAAAAAAAAAACCTAGAATTTTGTACTCTGAAAAATTATATCCTTAAAAAGTAAAGGAGAAATGCAGACTTTCTTGAACAAACAAATAAAAATTGATAAAATTTGTTGCCAGTAAACATGTTTTGCAAGAAATGTTAAAATAAATTGTGTAGACAGAAGGAAAATGATATAGGTCAGAAACTTGGATACACATAAAGGAGGGAAAAGCATCCAAGAAGGAATAAGTAAAGGCAAAATATAAACTTATTTTTCTTATTCTTAATTGATCTAACAGATAACAGTTTATTCAAAATAATAACAGTACGATGTTTAAAAAGTGAGGTAGGGATAGGATGTAGGACTGACTTGGGGCTCCCACTCTGACACAGCAGTGTGTGGAAACTCACATTGTGAACTTTTGCTCAAAGAACTACTACAGGAATACACCAGGAAAGCTGAGAAAATCCACAGGCCCTTTGAAGGAGGTAGAGGGCCACTGCAGGCTCCATGGGACACCCAAGGAACTGTGAGTCGCCTTGCTTTCTAAGCTGGGAGGGTTGTAGCCTGTGGGGCAAGTTCTCAGCCCTGCTCACCAACTGCCTTGAAATAAACTCTGTGCTGTTATGGGGTCACAGTGGGAGTGAGGCTGTAGGCTCTGTGAAAGCTGGGTGAGACTGTAGTTGTTGGTTTTCCCCAAATTCCTTGGCAACCTAAGTCATACTACAGAGGCAACCGTAATCACCCTGGGAACATAAATCTACTGGCCTGGGAACCATAACCCCATCCCCCACAGCAGCCACAGCAAGCTGCACCCAAGTAGAGTCTGGGCTCAGACACACCTAACCCTGTCCCCACCCGATGGTCTTTCTCTACCCACCCTGGTTGCCAAAGACAAAGGAGATAATCTATTGGGAGCTCTATGGCCCTGCCCACTGCCTGAGAAACCTGAATATTTATTCAATGGCAACCCTAGGGAAAGCTTGTATCCTCCCTATGCTACCACAGCTAATGTGCTCTTGAAAGTGCCACTTCCTGGCTGGAGGCCAACTAATAAAAAACAAGCACACTTAACAAAAATATAACCAAGGACACTCACAGAGTCCACTTCACTCCCCTGCTGTCTCCACCAGACCAGGTGCTGGTATCCATGGCTGAGAGACCTGAAAATGGATCACCATCATGTGCCTCTTTGTGGATGCTCTCCAGTACCAGCCCAAAGCCTGGCAGCTTTGCTGGGCGGCTAGATCTAGAGAGAAATGACAATCACTGAAGTTCAGCTCTCAGGAAGCCCCATCCCTAGGGAAAGGGGAGAGCACCACATCAAGGGATCACCCCGTGGGACAAAAGAATCTAAACAGCAGCCCTTGAGCTCCAGATCTTTCCAATGAAAGAGCCTACCCAAATGAGAAGGAAACACAAAATTATTCTGGTAATATGACAAAACAAGATTCTTTAACAGCCCTGAAAGGTCACACTAACTTACCAGTAATGGATCCAAACCAAGATGAATTATCTGAACTGCCAGAAAAAGAATTCAGAAGGTCAATTTTTAAGCTAATCAAGGAGGCACCAGAGAAAGGTTACGTTCAACTTAAAGAAATAATAATAAAAAAGATACAGGATATGAAAGGAAAAAATCTCCAGAGAAATAGATAGCATAGATAAAAAACAATCACAACTTCTGGAGATGAAAGATACATTTAGAGAAATGAAAAATACACTGGAAATTCTCAGCAATAGAATCAAACAAGTAGAAGAAAGCACTTCAGGGCTCAGAAACAAGGTTTTTGAATTAACCCAATCTGACAAAGACAAAGAAAAACAATTTTTTTTAAATGAACATAGCCTCCAAAAATTTTGGGATTTTGTTAAATGACCAAACCTAAGAATAACTGGTGTTTCTGAGGAAAAATATAAATCTAAAAGTTTGGAAAACATATTTGAGGGAATAATCAAGGAAAACTTGCCCAACCTTCCTAGAGATCTAGACACCCAAATGCAAGAAGCTCAAAGAACACCTAGAAAATTCATTGTAAACAGATTATTGCGTAGGCACATAGTTATCCAGTTATCTAAAGACAAGACAAAGGAAAAATATCTTAAAAGCTGTGAGTCAAAAGTATCAGGTGACCTATAAAGGAACACCTATCAGATTAACAGCAGATCTCTCAGCAGAAACCCTACAAACTAGAAGGGATAGGGGTCTTATTCTCAGCCACCTTAAACAAAACAATTATCAGCCAGTATTTTTGTATTCAGTAAAACTAAGCTTCATAAATGAAGGAAAGATAGAGTCTTTTCCAGAAAAACAAATGCCAAGAGACCTTGCCACAACCAAATCAGCACTGTAAGAGCTACTAAAAGGAGCTCTAAATCTTGAAACAAATTCTCAAAATACATCAAAATAGAATCTCTTTAAAGCGTAAATCTCACAGGACCTGTAAAACAATAATACAGAAAAAAAAAAAAAAAACGCACACAAGTTACTCAGGCAACAAATAGCACAACAAATAGAATAGTACCTCATATCTCAATGCTAACATTGAATGCAAATGACCTAAATGCTCCACTTATAAGAAGCAAAATGGCAGAATGGATAAGAATTCACCAACCAAGTATCTGCTGTCTTTAAGAGACTCACCTAACACGTAAATACCCCCATAAACTTAAGGTAAAAGCGTGAAAAAAGATATTCCATGCAAATGGACACCAAAAGCGAGCAGAAGTAGCTATTCTTGTATCAGATAAAACAAACTTTAAAGCAACTTTAAAGCCATTAGAAAAGACAAAGAGGGACATTATATAATGTCCTATATTTGGAAGCAAAAGGACAATATCTACTATCATGAAAATACATGAAATTATAAAACTTACCAGTAGAGAAGACACACAAATGAGAATGAGAAAAGAGTCAAATATTATCACTTCAAAAAAAAAAAAAAAAAAAAAAACCACCAAGTCTTAAAGGTAAACAGTAAGAGAAAGAAAGGAAAAAAGGAGAAACGAAAGAATCAGAAAACAATTTTAAAAATCACAGACGTCCTCACCCATCAATAATAACACTAAAAGTAAATGGTTTAAATTCACCCAATTAAAAGCTATCTACTGACTAAATGAATTAAAAACAAGACCCAACTATATGCTGCCTACAATAAACTCACTTCACCTGTAAAGAAACACAAACTACATGTGAAGGAATGGAAAAAAAAAAAAAAACATTCAACACAAACAGAAACCAAGAGCATGTAGGAGTAGTTATATCATATAAAACAGACTTTAAGACAAAAAAAAAAAAAATGCAAAGAGACAAAGAAGGTCATTATATACTGACAAAGGGATCAATTCATGAAGAGCATATAACAATTCTAAGCATATGCATGCAACACTGGAATACCCAAATATATAATGCAAATCTTACTAAAGTTAAAAAGAGAGATATACCCAAATACAATAAGAGAGGGGGACTTCAACACCCTACCTTCAGCATTGGACAGATTACCTAGAAAGAAAATCAATAAAGAAATGTCAGACTTAATCTGCATTATAGAACAAATGGACCTAAAATACACTGGCAGAATATTTCAGCCAACAACTGCAAAATTAACTGTCTTCTCATCAGCACATGGAACATTCTCCAAGAAAGACTGTATGTTAGGCCACAAAGCGAGTCACATCAAATTTTTAAAAATCAAAATTGTATCAAGTATCTTCTAACACCACAATGGACTACCACTAGAAATTAATACCAATAGTAACTCTGGAAATTGTACAAATACATATAAATTAAACATGCTCCTCAATGATCATTGGATCAAGAAATTAAGGATGAAATAAAAATACATTTTCTTGAAGCAAATGAAAGTTGAAACACAACATACCAAAACCTATGAGATAGTAAAAGCAGCAGCTAAAAGGGAAATTTATAGTAATAAATGCCTATACTTGAAAAGTAGAAAGATTTTAAATAAACAACCTAAAAATGTACCTCAAAGAAATGAAAAAGCAAGGACACACCAAATCCAAAAGTATTAGAAGGAAAGAAATAATAAAGACAAGAGTATAACTAAATGAAGAGACTTAAAAAAACAATACAATGAATCGATGAAATAAAAAGTTTGTTTTTTAAAAAGATAAACTAAATCCATAAACCAATAGGTAGACTAACCAAGAAAAAAAAGAGTAAAAAGTTAAATCAGAAATGAAAAAGGAGTCATTATAACTGATTTCACAGGAACACACACAAAAAAAATCAGAGACAATTATGAACAACCATATACTAATAACTTGGAAAACAAATAATGAATAAATGAATAGAATAAAAGGAAATGAGGAAATGAATAAATCTCAGAACACATACAACCTACCAAGAGTGAACCAGGAAGAAATAGAAAACCTAGGCATACCAATTAGGAGTAAGAAGATTAAATTAATAATAAAAAGTCTCCCAAAAAAGAAAAGTCCGGGATAGAATGGCTTCACTGCTGAGTTCTACCAAATGCATAAAGAAAAACTAACACCACTTTTTTCTCAAACTATTTGAAAACACTGAAGATGAGGGAACTCTTTCTAACTCCATCTATAATATAAGGCCAGCATTACCCTGATACTAAAACCAGATAAAAAACACAACAATAAAAAAGAAAACTACAGGCCAATATTCCTGATGAACATAGATGAAAAAATCCTTTACAAAATATTAGCAAAGCACATCTAACAACACATCAAAGATAATAGATCTCAAACAAATGGGATTTATTCCAGGGATGCAAGGATGATTTAACATATAGAAATCAATACATGTCATATATCATATCAACAGAATGAAAGACAAAAAAATATGATAATCTCAATAGATGCAAAAACAGCATTTGATAAAATTCAACATCCCTTCATGATAAAAACTCTCAATAAGTTAGGCATAGATGAAGCATACTTCAACAAATTTAAAGGCTCATATAAAGGCTTACATACTGAATGCAGAAAAGCTGCAAACCCTTCCTCTGAAACTGAAATAAGACAAGGATGTTCATTTTCACCAATCTGATTCAACATAATACTGGAAGTACTATCCAGAACTGGAAAGAGAAAGAAATTAATGGCATTCAAATTGGAAAAGAGGAAGTCAAATTGTCCTTCTGCAATTACATGATCTTATATCTAGTAAAACATAATGACTCCACCAAAAGACTCTCAGAACTGATAAATAAATTCAGTAAAGTTCCAGGATACAAAGTCGACCTGTAAATCAGTAGCATTTCTATATACCAATAAGGAAATAACCAAAAAATATTTCAATAAGGCAAACCAATTTACAATAATTACAAAAAAAAAAAAAAAAAAAACCTGGGAATAAATTTAGCCATGGAGGTGAAATATCTCTACAAGAAAAACTACAGAACACTGATGAAATATGTTGAAGAGGACACAAATGCATAGACATTACATGTTTATGAATCAGAAGAATTAATATTGTTAAAATGACCATACTACTCAAAGCAATCTATAGGTTCAATGCAGTTCCTATCAAAATATCAATGATATTCTTCATAGAAATAAAACAATCCAAAAACTTCATATGCACCACAAAAAAAAGCCTGAACAGCCAAACAATTTTGAACAAAATGAAGAAAGCTCAAGGCATCACACTACCTGACTTCAAAATATACCATAAGGCTATTATAATTAAAAAAGCAAAGTATTGATATAAAAACAGATACATATATCAATGGAATAGAAGAGAGAACTCAGAAATAAATCCATGCATTTATAGTCAACTAATTTTTGACAAAAGCATGAATAACACACATTGGGGAAAGGACACCCTCTTCAATAAACGGTCCTGGGAAAACTGAATATCTATATATGTAGAAGAATGAAATTTAACTCTAACTCTCACCACATACAAAAAGCAACTCAAAATAAATTAAAGTCATAGAGACATAAGACCAGAAACTACTAGAAGAAAATGTAAGGGAAACACTTCTGACAGTAGTCTAAGCAAATATTTTATACCTAAGCTTTCAAAAGCCCAGGAAACAAAACCAAAAATAGACAAAGTAGACTACATTAAACTAAAAACTTTCTGCACATCAAAGGAAACAATAAACAGCATGAGGAAACAACTTGTATAATGAAAGAAAATGGTTGCAAACTATTCATCTGAGAAAGGACTAATATCTAGACTATAAAAGGAACTCAAACAACTCAATATCAAATAATAATAATAGTCTTATTGAAAAGTGAGCAAAGGATCTGAATAGATGTTTCTCAAAAGACTACATAAAAATGGCCAACAAGTATATGAAAAAAATGCTCAGAGAAATACAAATCAAAGCCATAGTGAGATATAATCTCATACCAGTAGAGTATCTGTTATAAAAAAAGACAATAAATAACAAGTGCTGTCAAGGATGTGGAGGAAAAAACTCTTTTATACTGTTGATGGGAAGGTAAATTAGCACAGCCATCATGGAAAACATTATGAAGGTTTGTCAAAAAACTAAAAATCAACTACCATACTATCCAGCAATCACATTACTGGGTATTTATCTAGAGAAAATAAAATCTGTATATTGAAAGGGTATCTGAACCCCCATGTTTATTGCAGCAGTATTCACAATAGCCAAGATTTGGGGTCAAACTAAGTGTTCATCAGTGAATGAATAGATAAAGAAAATATAGCATATATAAATATATATACACACACACACAATAGAATACCATTTAGCCATAAATAGAATGAAATCCTGTAATTTGCAGCCACAAGGATAGAACTGGTAGTCATTATGCTAAATGAAACAAGCCAGACACAGAAACATAAATATTACATGTTCTTACTCATATGTGGGAGGTGAAAAAGTTGATCTCATAAAGGTAGAGTACAATGCTAGTTGCCAAAGGATAAGAAATGTGGGGTTGGAGATGATGAAAAGAAAGATCAGTAAGTGGGTACAAACACACAGTTAGATGGAAGAAATAAGTTCTAATGTTCTATAGCATAGAAGGGTGACTATAGCAAATAATAACTTGTATATTCCAAAAGAGCTAGAAGATTTGATATGTTCCCAACTCAAAGACATGATCAATGCCTGAGGTGATAGACAACCTATATACCCTCATTTAATCATTACGCAATGTATATGTACATTTCAATATATCAAATGTACCCCATACATATGTACAATTATTATGTATCAATGAAACTGAAAGGCGAAAAAGGAAAGCAGAGGTAGCTATACATTTGGCCTTTGAAAAACAAGGGTTTGAACTGCATGAGCACATTTATACATGAATTCTTTTAATAAAAGTTACACTGATTATGCTTGACTGTCCTGCCTTCTATTTCACCCCCTCCACCTCTGCCACCCTGGGACAGCAAGACCAACCCCTCCTCCTTGTCAGCCTAATCAACATGAAAACAAGCATAAAGACCTATGACAATCCACTTTCACTTAATGAATAATATATTTTCTCTTGCCTAGAGTTTCTTAACATTTTCTTTTCTGTAGCTTTCTTTGTTGTAAGAATGCAGTATACAATGTATACAACACACAAAATATGTGTTAATCAACTGTTTTATGTTATTGGTCAGGCTTCTAGTAAAAAGTAGGCTATTCCATATGCAGAAAACTGAAACTGGGCCCCTTCCTTACACCTCATACAAAAATTAACTCTACATGGATTAAAGACTTAAATGTAAAACCTAAAACCATAAAAACCCTAGAAGAAAACATAAGCAATACCATTTAAGACATAGGCATGGGCAAAGACTTCATGATAAAAACGCTGAAAGTAACAAAAGTCAAAATTGACAAATGGGATCTAATTAAACTAGAGAACTTCTGCACAGCAAAAGAAACTATCATGAGAGTGAACAGTCAACCTACAGAATGGGAAACAATTTTGCAATCTACCCATCTGACAAAGGTCTAATATCCAGAAGCTACAAGGAACTTAAACAAATTTACAGGGAAAAAAAAAAAAAAAAAAAAACCATCAAAAACTGGGCAAAGGATATGAACAGACACTTCTCCTAAGCAGATATTTATGTGGCCAAGAAACATGAAAAGAAGCTCCACATCACTGATCATTGGAGAAATGCAAACCAAAACCACGACGACACACCTTCTGATGCCAGTCAGAATGGCGATTATTAAAAAGTCAAGAAACGATAGATGCTGGAGAAATATAAATGCTTGGAAAATACTTTTGGTGGGGATGTAAATTAGTTCAATCATTGTGGAAGACAGTGTGGCAATTCCTCAAGGATCTAGAACCAGAAATACCATTTGACCCAGCAATCCAATTACTGGATATATACCCAAAGGAACATAAATCATTCTGCTTTAAAGACACATGCACACATATGTTTATTGCAGCACTGTTCACGATAGCAAAGACATGGAACCAACTCAAATGCCCATCAATGATAAACAGATAAAGAAAATGTGGTACATATACACCATGGAATACCATGCAGCCATAAAAAGGAATGAGATCTTGTCCTTTGCAGGGACATAGATGAAGCTGGAATCCATCATCCTCAGCAAACTAACAAAGGAACAGAAAACCAAATATCACATGTTCTCACTCTTAAGTGGGAGTTGAACAATGAGAACACGTGGACACAGGGAGGGGAACAACACACACGGGGGCCAGCCTAGGGGGTGGGGAGCAAGGGGAGGCAGAGCATAGGATAAATAGCTAATGCATGTGGGGCTTAAAACCTAGATGACAGGTTGATAAGTGCAGCAAATCACTGTAGCACGTGTATACCTATGTAACAAACCTGCACTTTCTGCATTTGTATCCTGGAACTTAATTTTTTTTTTTAAAGTAGGCTATTAATAGTTAAGTTATAGAGGAACAAAAAGTTATATACAGATTTTCAATTGTGCCCCTAACCTCCATGTCATTCAAGGATCAACTCTGCTAATTTCAGAAAGAGCAAATTTCACAGCAACTCAAGTTATAAGGAACAAAGAGGATTATTATATAATGATAAAGGAGTCAATTCTCCAAGAAGACATACAATCCTTAACATGTATCTACCCCTAACAAAAAAACATTAAAATGACTCAAAGACCTTAACAGACACCTCACCAAAGAAGGTATACAGATGGCAAATACGCAAATGAAGAGATGCCCAACATCACATGTCATCAAGAAAATGCAAATTAAAATAATGAGAAAGCACTACATATCCATTACAATGGCCAAAATCCAAAGCACTGACAACACCATATGCTACTGAGGATGTGGAGCAACAGAAACTCCACTTCATTGGCGGTGACACTGAGAAATGGTATAGCCGCTTTGTAAAACAGTTTGGCAGTTTCTTACAAAACTAAACATACTGTTTTCAACTCCATTGGGAGCATAATTATAGTTTATTTCAGGGAGTATAATTGGGCAGTTGCACACCTTGTTATTTACCCAATGGAGTTGAAAGCTTATGTCCACACATAATATTCACATAAATGTTTACAGAAGCTTTATTCATAATTAACAAATTTTAGAATCATACAAGATGTTCTTCAGCAGGTAAATGGATAAATAAACTGTGTACAACCAGACAATGGAATATTATGCAGTGCTAAAAGAAATGAACTGTCAAGCCATAAAAAGACAAGAGGAAAATTAAATGCATATTACTAAACGAAATAAGGCAATCTGAAAGATCTATATACGTCTGGTTTCAACAATATGACATTCTGAAAAAGGCAAAACTATGGAGACAGTAAAGGATCATTGGTTGTCGGGAACTGGAAAAGGGGAGGGATAAAGAGAGCACAAAACATTTTTAGGACAGTAAAATTACTCTGTATGATAATGCTATGGTAGATACTTGTCACTATGCGTGTGTACAGAGCCATAGAATGTACAACACCAGGAGTGAATCCTAGTGTAAACTGCAGTGATTGGGTGACAATGATAGGTTAATGTGGATTCATCAATCGTAATAAATGTACCTATGATTGGGGGATGTTGATAATGGGGGAGATTATGCATGCATGGGGGCAGAAGGTATATGGAAAATCTCTACAGTTTCCACTCAATTTTGCTGTCAACCTAAAACTACTCTGAAAAAAAGGTATATTTTTAAAGTACCATTGTGAGCCAAAATTATCATGGTTAGAGATGAGATTTAAAAATTCAGTAGGATTCAGATTATGCAGGGACATGTAGAATACGGTAAAAAAAAAAAAAATCAGTTTGATTCTAAATGTAGTTGCAAGTCTTTAGAAGGATTTATTTGTAAAATACCTGGATGTTCTAGTGTTCTGTATTGCTATAATATCTGTGATTTTGTTTTAGGGAGTCCAGGTCTAAGGGAAGTTCAAGTCCTCCAAGTCCTCTGCTATACTTTCTTATCACTTTTATAGTGATTTAGCACTTATCACTAGCCATAGCATTTAATTAGACTAAAAGGTTTTCCTTGCGCAATTATGATTGGAATAAGACTGAGGAGAAGGATAATTTCCGAGTAGAAATTGGAAGGTATTTTCTAATTATTTCAGAATCTTCCTTAGCCAAAGGTATGAATGCCTAACAAAAGAAATCTATGATTTACCTCAACAGATCTCTGTGTGTGTCTCTATCTCATTTCTATATCTCCATAAATGAAAAGTTAATCAAGTAGAAAAGATGCAAAAATAATTTTCACAATATTTATACTTTAAAACATTTATCCCATGTAGAATGATTATATTCCAATTCTGAATAACAGCAAAGCATTAAAATATCTTGAACCTTCACAAATGTTTCTCCAACTGAGGACACTCTCTTGACCTCTAGAACCAAATTTCCATCTCTCTTTTGCACATCTCCAAATATTATGTCTCACCCTCAGACATCTCAAACTCTATATGTCAAAAATTATTTTTTCCACCAAACTTACTTTTTCTCTTGTCTTCCTAATCCCATTAGATTAACAAATTCTGAGGTACCTCCAATATTTACACATAAGATAAATGAGGAAGAGTCAGTGAAAATCATGGAGAAGGAAGGGCCAGTGGAAGAGGTGGAAAAGCAGAAGGAAGCAGTGTAATCACAGTACCCTGCTTAGCTCTACAGGGAGCTACACTTACATAGTCATGATCCTGGAAGGCTTACTTTTTCCAACATTCAAAATACACTTGTAGAATCTTTGACTATGGTTACAAGACAATATATAGCTTATTAATCTTGAAAGTATAAGTGCCGATTTATAGCAGGTAGACAGTGGAAGATGGACAGGAAAGAAAGGGAGAAAAGACTGAAGATGCTAAAAGCTGCATTTATAAAGTGGGAAGAAATAAAACCGCACAACGTCAGAAAAAGGAAACTATTTGAAGTATGGACATAACAAGAAGAACCTGACCAAAAAAAAATTCAAAGCCCTTCCAGTGGGGACTGGGACATAGAAAGGGGAGAAATAAAACAATGGCCTGTTCTTTCTCATTTTAAATCCTTCCATACTGTTTGATTTACCAAAAAAAAAAAAAAAAAAAAAAAAAAAAAAAAAAAAAAAAAAAAAAAACATGTACAGTCTTTACTTTGATGTAAGTAAAAATTGTCATTTAAACAGTGATTCCAGAGCTTTGGTCAGAGGTGTACAGTGGGGAGAAGAGTAAAGTTAAATTAAATTTACAAGACTGGATAGTCTGACCCAGAAATTTCTCTTTTAGTAATACTCCCTAAAGGAAAAGATTCAGAAATGAGGACAAAGATTTATGTACAAGGATGTTTGCTACAGTATTAATTATAGTAGTAAAAAGTTGGAAACTACCTATGTAATAAATACGTGAAAATGATTTAAATAAATCGTAATTTATCCATAAATAGAATATTAACCAGCCACTAAATCATTTTTGAGATTATTTGAGATCTCTTAGAATGTTCATATCACATTTTTGTGCTAAATAAAAATAAAGGATTAAAAAACTGTGTGAGTTGTGTTGCGTGCACACACAAAATTAGATACCCAGCAAATACATGGTCTGAGAACAAGAACATCTGTAGACAAAACTGAATGTTTACTATGAAAAAGTGCTCCCTAAAGAAACTTTTTAAATTGTACTTCTAAAAGAAAGAAAATAATTGTTACAGAAAGGTCAAAGATGAATAAGGGATAATAAACAAGAAAGTGAAAAACATGCAAAAATCTAAATGGATATATATAATTAAAGTCCTGGGGTAAAAGACATATAATTTGGAAGAGAGAGATGAGTTGAAATGTTCTAAATTCTTTTTGAGAAGAAGGCAAAAATATTAAGACATTTTAACATGTAAGTACTAAAATTTCTAAGCTAACTGCTAAAACAATATAGAGTTTATAGTTCCCAAAGTAGTACCGAAGCAAAAATGGGAAGAGGGAGGAAGAACAATTCAACTGGGAAAAAGGCAAGGAAGAACTTGCTGCCTATTACAGGAATTCTACACACCTTGATTATGAAAATAAAATGCTGCCACCTGCCCTCTGCTGTTCCAGGATCCTAGCACCTCCATTTGTTCATGAAGATCCCACTACTGGAAGAGCATCTCTTGCCATATGAACCACTCCCAAGCCTTTCAGCAACCTGTTGATCCCCTTATCACCTTGGAAAATAGAGTAATCATTGGAGCTTCTCAGTGAGCACTGTCAGCTAATGGACCCACCTGGGATCATGTCCATTGCCTTGAGCCTTTTTTGATTGCTTTCTCCACAATTATTCATGACAGTTTTGTCATCTCCATTTCATTTATGAGAATTGGCGCTTCATCAAAATACTCAAGAACCATCTCAGTGACATATTAAATGCAATAAACCTGGGCCTAGGCCAGAGTGTTGAATCAAATCACAGAATAAAACTCTTGTGTTATACTCTCTCTTAGCCAACTTTATATTCTGCTTCCATCCAGCACTCTCAGGGTTAACTCCTCCTTCTTCCTAGCTTATATTAAACAGGTACTATAGGATTTTGGGGGTGTATAATCTCTCTCTTTGCAGTCCCAGCACTCCCCTAATTAGCTTATGCTAAGACTTCATATGATCTGGTGGCCAGAGGTGAAGTGAAGTCAGTTTGTGAAAAAGGGAGGAGAGGAATTGTCTTACAAGATACTGTCCGCATTTAAGGAATTTGCATAGTCTTCAATCAAGGAGAGGGCCTGTATTTTCTACAAGGATGTGTGGGCTATTTCTGCAGGTCCAAAGGATTCAGGGAATTTAGAGATTTCCGGTTTCCAGGTGCCTCTATTCAGACATCCTAAGTGTGAGCAGGTCCCACTTCTTCCTTATTAGGATACTGGTTTTGGCATAAGGGCTTTCTGTGAAGTTCTGTCACTTTACAAATTTACACCTTTTGGAAGAAAATATAAATTATCTCTGTCATTTTGGAGTAGGCATGGATTCTTAAATAACACAAAAATACCCAGGGCACCCCTGCTTTATTCACCCCTGCTATATGGCGGAGACACTCCTGACAGCAATAACTTAAGCATAACACTGAGAATGAGCCTGTGATCTAAGAATAATATGGGTTCAGACTTTGGGATAAGGAATCCAGGAGTGACCAATCGAGAGATTCATTCCTTATTTATAAGGAACATCTGAACTTTCAGCCCATCCTGTGGAATGCAGGCCATACAGGAAATCAAGGCTCATTGTTTTGAATTAAATGAAGTTTGCCAAGTGGAGGTTGCCGGGGGAGGGTGCCATGTGAAAATGCTATGTAAACTGTATACTTTTTACAAGTGGTTTAGTTCTCCTGTCCAGCACACTTCCATGGGACTGTCCAGTAAGTAAGTGCCCCGTCTCTTCTTTGATCTCTTAAACCTTGTGCCATCCCTATTGAAGTTAATAGGAGTCAGACATAACACCTGCTTAGCAACATCAGCAAAGAAAAAAATTAAGAAAGCTATGACAGTTACAGTGCAGTGTGTCGAGCACTAGCCTCCAAAAAGATGTGATCAGTTCCAATACATCAAACCTGCAAAGGTGACCTTATTTGAAAAATGGGTCTTTGCAGTTGTAATTAAGTTAAGGATCTTAAAATGAGAATATCCTGGACTTAGCATGGGTCCTAAAGCCAATGACTGGTGTCTATATAAGAAGAGAGAGGGAGGTTAGAGACACAAAGAAACACACAGAAGGCCACATGAAGAGGGAGGCAGAGATTGGAGCAATGCTGCACAAACCAAGAAATGCTTGAGGCCACCAGAAGCTAGAATAGAGGTGTCAAACTAAAAAAAAAAAAAATAGACAACAATTTCTCCTAATATAATGAGTGTATTCAGAAATAAGCAAAAAGGATTATAATTCAGGAGGTACAGGAGGTATAGCGGTGGCAAGCCATAGGCACATCTGAAAAGGGGAGGGTAAAAAGAAGCTTTCATTGGCAAAAAGGAGACATTCATGAAAGGTGCTTAGAGACAGAGTCCATTGGTCCTAGAGGGTCAAAGATATAGTTCATTGGTGGAGATGCCATCAGGAGGCAAGTGCTCTTTCCAGAGCATCTTATCTGAATTGCTGCAGTCTTAAAACATAATTTCTTGTGGGGTTATTTTAGAAAGTCCTTGAGACAGTTCTTACCTTAGAGAGGTAAGCATGAATTCTCCTCCTCCTTCTTGCTTTCCCAGCTCCAATTTGTCTGAGTTTGAAAAAAGTTATTTTATCCCGGTATTTGCAACTTTTACAGAGTAATGAAGTGAATTCTCTCCCAGTGCCTCCAGAGAGAACCAACCCAGCCAAAACCTTGATTTCAGATTTGTAGACACCTGAACTGTGAAAGCATGAATAAATGAAGCCACTTCATTTGTGGTAATTCATTAACAAAACCCTAGGAAACGAATCCACATAGTATTTTAAATAAGCCACTATTGACTGGATTTGTTTTTCATTCATGTGAAACTGTATATAAATATAAACTACATTATAATCTAATATGAATGTTTACACCTATCCAGGCCACAGACCTTTTTAGACATACTTACAGAAAAACTGATGCACAGCACAGGTAACAGTTTAGACTTTGTTTAGTTTCAATGCAGAACTTCACAAAACAAAGAATTCTAAGAAAGTTGTCTTTATAAGGAAAATGCCTTTTATAAAAGCAAATATGACAAATCTAGGCATAAGAAGTTAGACCCATAAGGGTAGAATGCATGGTATCTTTTTTATTCTAGTCCTTTCCCTGCTCTACCCTCAACATATCGTGGAGCAGCACACACAGGCCATGAGCTGATGCGAGACACCTGAGCTGTGGGGTCAATTGCTTCATTCTAGAATTCTCAGGATGACACAGTTGAATTCCACCCTGGGCATCTTTCTCCAGTTAAGCTCTGAGCCATAAGGAACACCATCCTGGAACACACACTCTACTTCTCCCACCGAATACTGGCTTCCCATTGGCGCACTACTTCACTTGTTATATAACCTGTTTGTGTAAGCTCATACTTGGTTTGGTGCCACTCTTGTCTATAAAAGGTATAACTGCCCTGCTGATGCTGTACATATGGCTTGTGTCCAGAGGGAAAGAGCGAAGCTACTGATCCTGTAAAGGAAAGCCGGCTGCCTAACAGGCCAGGGAGTGCAACTGTAAGCATAGGAGTGGCAGGAGCCACAGAGCTGACTGCTGAGAGGCACTGCAGTCAGACCAGGCAGCGGAGATAAAGGTGAACACTTTAAGAGAGGTGTTGATGAGAAAGGTGCTGAATAAAACCGTATTTTGCCTGCCTACAGCCCCCCAAGTGTTCTTTCAGCTATTCGATTCCCATCCACCCACTCTACTTGGAACTCTGCATTGGAACCCGACCTTTGGCCTAACAGTCAGGAAGAGAGAAGGAGAAACAATACTTTCTAAAAATAGAGAGTTAAAAGAGAAAGATTAAAACTTTGAAATTGAGAGTGGAACAGGAGAAAAACATCAAGTGGAAATTAAGAATGAACACATAAATGCAAATAAAGATATAAGAGTTTCTAAATAATAAAAAACAGGTGAAATTAAAGATATAGGTAAACAGGATAAGTAAGTCAAGGACTATAAAAGTAAAGGACGGAAAAGGTTATTGTTAAAAGCTAAAACCTGTAAGATGAAAAGTAAAGATGGAATTAAGGATTACAAAATATGAATTTGTGATAAAAACAACACTCAAATAAAAGATTGGAGAAATGTTTGTGATAAAATGCATACAAAATGCTTTATAATTAGATGAATAGATGAAAAAATATTAGGGGAGGTACAGAAACCACAATGAAGCATGCACAGACAGGCCCCCTCCACATTTATTGTGCTATCTCATGCTTCTGTGTTTTTGCTGTTTCTACCATGAGAAATACTTTTCTATTTTCTGTACCTGGCTAATGTCTCCGTATCATTCAAAACTCATCTCAGGCACCCCTGTCTGCCTAAGCTAGGTTAAATACTTCTCTGTGACCCAGCTGAGCCCTGCATGTACCTCTAATCAATATTTCAGTCTCTTGCCATGCCTTCTGCAGACACTGACTTTACATTCTTTGCTGAACAACAAAAAAAGTCATATAATCTTTCTCCCTTGGAGAAAAATAATACAAGAAAAAGATTTATCAAATTCGGGAGGTTTTTTGGACTAATGTATTTGGCACGTGTTTCCTGAGTTATTTGGTCTGTTCCAGGCTCTGTGCTAGGATCTGTGAATACAGAGATCAATAAAACTCAATGACTTTCCTCAAAGAATTAATAATTGAGTTGCGGAGTTAGCTTAATAAGCAAAAATTACATCAGAGTGGCCCCAAATAATGTGAGTTTTACACAATTCAGTTAGCTCATCTTGATGTCATATCTACAACTTATGTTGATGTCATATCTACAACTTAAATCTTTCCACACTGGTAATACTTTCATTCTCTGTTTTCAAAGCTACATACCTAAGTAGAATTTTGAGTTTCCTTCAGTAAAGATTCTATAACACAGTAACAGAAACAGCAGTCTATTTGAGCAATCCTTGGGTAAAGGCTAGCTGGGTGTAATGCAAAACGTTCCATTGCAGGTAACTTATTTCACCAGGCACTGCTAGGCTGAACTGATTTGCTGTAATTGCTAAGGGCAAGTAGTTTGTAAATTCTTGTTAACAATTTTATCAAAAGTCCATATGCAAATGAATAGGCATACAATCTGTTCCTTATTAAAATAATGACCAGTCTCTAGTACTGATTATGGGAGAAAGGGAGAAGAATTACAGTTTTATGTGTTCCTGTTTGCCTGTTAGTTTCGCACATTCTGTATTAATACTAAGGTTTTGTTAACAAAATACCTGTAATTGATTATATTTGTATACTGAAAATTTCAAGTGACTCTTTAAAATACTCACTGATTACTACTTGTTTTACATTAACATCATTATCAAGTTATGTTGATAACATTCCCTGCCATTTTAAAGAAAAGAAAACTTGGAGAGACTACTTAAACTTCTCAAAATAAAATACATATTTTAATGTTGTTCTGTAACCTGAAAAAAAAGAAAAACAATTTTAAAATACCTTTGCCTCTGAGCACAGGCATAGGTGGCAAAACTCCATAGTTTATCTACATACATAAATTCTGTTTTATGAGGTGTTTCTTAGACTTGTTTTGTGACTAAAAGAAAAATCAATAATATAAATTTCAAAAAAAATGGTTCTGTGAGAAAAACAAAACTCTTCTTCCCCTCAGATTGAAAAAAGGTTTACCAAAAGACTGGAATTGATTAATGGAGCTATCAGATTGGTGCTCACCAACCTGCTTTACATTGCCTTTGGTAGGTTCATTTTTTGCATAGCAAAAACACTCTTCCCTCCCATGATGGCTTTAATAGAAGAACTATAAATATCTAATATAGGAATTTACTTAGAAAGGTGTACAGAACTTTTTATCAAGGTACATTAGTACACCACAACCTCTTCATGCTTTAGGTAATTAGCATCTATCAACATTCATCCTTTTTTTGCAAAGAGAGAATTGAGAATAAGATGCATACCCTGGGACTTGGGAGTCAAAAGGCTGCGGCACTCCAGATTCTATGTCTGAGTGGTTTCATTTAGGCAAATTGCTCAACCTATCTGTCCCAACTCAAAAGTGGATCTTCCACTTACAGTAAATATCGCATGGGATTACATATATGAAACTGTGTAAATCAAGTATCAATACACTTATAATACACAATAAGAGGCAATAGCCACAGCTGTCACCTGAGTTAAATGGTGGAAAAAAAAAAAGTTCAATTCCCTAGTTCCCTAGTTGGAGCAAACTTTACCCACTGACACAATAAGATATGACTTCAGGAACCTCAAAAAAGTACTTTTATCCCCAAAATACTATGAACAAATTACTGCTTACTAATGACATAAAGTCCTTCACTTGAAGGCAAGGAGAAAGGAAAAGAGAAAGGACATTAAAAGAGAAATGAAAGGGGAAAGGGAAGGGAAGGCAAAGGGAAAGGGAAGGAAGGAAGGAGAAACCTCTTATTCTGTAATTAGAAATAAGATCAAAATGAAAATGTGAAAATATTTTTGATAATAAAGCTGAATCCAGAACACCCTGGAATAAACAAGATAAATGTATTTAATTGAAATACAAGAAGGAAGGAACTAATAATAACTGAAATAAGACAAGAAAAAATTAGCTCGGACCAAGAAAAAGTTCAGTTGGACAACAGGAGGAAGTTATTTATTATAAAAATAAAATAATATATTAAGTTATAGCAATGATGAAATGTCACCTCATAGTATAAGGACAAGGTAGAAGTAAATTTAGGCGGAGGACAAATCTGACCAGTTTGGAAGATGTAAGAAAAAAGAGCCAGCATCATTCACATGTGCCAGGCATTATTCCAAGTGCCTTACACGTATTAATTCATTTAAACTTTTAACAACTTGAAGGAAAATGATCACACCGTTTTACAGAAGGAAAAATTAAGGTGTGAAAACTAACATAACTTTGTAAAAACTGTTGTTATCATTTCTTTGAAATACCAACTGTTATGCTGGTAATATTTCCTGTGCCTGTATAGTTTTGACTCATTGAATTGGAGATGTTAATCTCAAATTTAATGTTTTGAGAGCTGGATTAATATTTAAGCCAATCAGAAGAGACTGTACAATTCCATTGTCTGGGCCATGGGAGTAAATGAAATCAATAAATTTTCCCTGAATTAACCGTGGGGACAATGAACCACTCCTTGCTTCTAGAAAGAAAGAGGAGGAAAAGGCTACATAAAAACATTCTCAGACTCTGGGGATGTGGTGCTGTGTTCCAACAACTGAGAACTGTTCTGGATGGTACCCTAAACCTAACTTCACTCCCCAGGTATCCACCTGATGTCAAACACATCTTTGCTTTAGAAGTAGCCAATACCAGTGCCATGTGCTTTGAAAGTCTTATTACTAGCTTAGGGAATTCAGAAGGTTCACATTTGGAGTATGGGAGTGACTAAAGACTATAAACAGCCTCATATCTGAATGGAATAGCTTTGATGTAAAACAGGCGTGCCACACACTTAAGAAAATCCTTTCAGCTTTTCTATTTGAACTGTGAACATATTCCAGTATTCCTTAGGCCTAAACCAAAGAAAGTGATCTAGTGGAAAGTTATGACCTCCAGGAGACCAATACTAGAATATAAGACTTCCTGAATGGGGCTAATTACTAGAAAGAGTGGCCTCTGGTGAGTTGGTTGTGTCCGGTCTCTCAGGAAGTGACCTGTACCACCCAGAATTTCTAGTCAGGCTCTCCCTTTCCTTCTCTTTAGTCAGAACATTTACTTATAACCATGGCACCAATAACCCACTCTGCACAACCAAGTGCAGTTCAGTGAAAATAACTGTTAATAAACAGCATGGAAAGCATGATCACATTGATATGTAGCACCATTTGATGGTGGAATGCATCAAAAACTCTTTCACAGAGTTGTGAACTAAATTAGCTATAGTTATCTATTGCTGTATAACAATTGTACTTTGAAATTTAGCAGCTAAAAATGACAAATAATACGTTACAGTTTCTATGGGTCAGGAATATGTGTGTTTGTGTTGCTCAGCTGGGTACCTCTTGAGTTCTCTCACCAGTTTACAATCAAGCTGCCAGCTGGGGTTGCAGCCTCTTCTGAAGATCTGAGGCAGGCTGACTGAGGGGGTGAGGTATCTACTTCCGAGTTCAATCACATGGGTATTGGAAGGCCTTGGTCCTCACCACTTGAAACATTTCACAGTTGCCTCACAACACAGCAGCCGGCTTCCCTCAGAGCTAGTGACCCGAGAGTGAGAGACAGCAGGCCTCAAATGGAAAGCCATTGGGTTTTTCCTCTTTTTTTCCTTTTGAAACTTAAACACTTTGAGCAACATCTCATTACCTTTGCCATTTTGTTTTTTAAGTGTACATCAGTGTATCCTGCCACACTCAAAAAAGTAGAGATTATACAAGGCTGGGAATATTAGGAGCTGGGGATCATTTGAAAGTCATCTTAGAGGTGGACAGAGAATTCTGGAAATCAGTAAATATTTAGACACAGTCTTTGTTTAAGAGACCTCACTCTCTGGTTTAAAAAAAAAAAAAAATACCTATTATATACCACTTCCTAATGGTTAAACAAAGTAACTCCTTTTATTTATTCATGTAGAACAAGGACGATCATATTGTGATGAGATTATTCTCCAGATAATTTGCAACTTTCTCCCACTTGTTTTTTTTCTGATATGAAACCAGTCAATATTATATTTGATATCACTGAGGAAGTTATCCTGGGAAGGAACACAGTAATAGAAAGCAACAGATACATAACTAAAGTTTGTAATAGTATGCAGCTAAATTCCTGAGCATGGATCTTGTGAGAAAGAAAATTTGAATTAGAGTAGTAAGAATTAAATATTGTTTTTGTGCATATAATGAGTCCTTCTTTCTCTCTTTTTCTTAAGACTGATGATTTAATATAATTTTTTAGAGTAAATTTACTTTGCTGCAAAAAGAACACTGTAAATAAACAACTAGAAAAAGTCTGGATGAATTGACAACAATATTAACTATAATGTATTGAAATTGTGATGTTACAGGTAAGTTTATTTTATCCTCAGTCTTTTTTATATTTTCTAAAATTTTTACAACATGAAAGTATACTTTCATGCTACATATTGATTATTGTAATGAAATAAGAAGAAAAGAAAACTCTAGAATAAAAATTTTGCCAAAAATAGGTGTTTCCCCACTGAACTTTATCATCCATTTCTAGGCAAATGTTATTCTTTATTCCTTAATATTGAAGACTATGGTGTCTACCATGAAATATATGGCAGCATAACTCCTGATCTTTCCTCCCGCACCTCACCACATAGATTTCATCTGTGTACTCCCTCATACAGTTAGTGTCTATTGTGTCTCCTTTTCTTTATGTGGAACACTGGACACTTATTTAAAATATACAAAGCATGGGCCCTGTCCTTGTGATGTCCATAATCCATTTGAGTTGATAGACTTATAAACCAAGAGTTAAAATACAGGGTACTAACAGTTTTAATTGAGGTATATACAATTATATACCTCTAAGCACATAGAATGGAGGTTGTAAATTTGTCTAGAATGCAGGAAGGTTTCATAGAGAATAGGATATAATCATATTACTAATCTTCCTGTACTTCAAGTATAAGTTTCCTCTATCTTGAGTCAGATGGCAGGGAAATAGCGGGTGCGAAGGTATGGAAATTAGAGACAGCATGACATGAAGAAAAGCAAGTCATTTTTTGTGTGATTTGAGTCTAATGAGTATGTGTTTGAGGGAGAATGAAGGCTAAAAGTGGAGGAAAGTGGTATAAAATCTTTACAAAACACAAATCAGATAAAGAAATGGTATCTAAAATATATAAAGAATAGTTAAAATTCAACTAAAGAAAACAAGCAACTCAATTTAAAAATGAGCAAAGGATCTAAATAGATGCCTCATCAGAGAAGACACACAGATGGCACATAAGCATATGGAAAGATACTCAACATCATATGTCACTAAAAATGCAAATTAAAACAACAAGATACCACGACACCTATTAGAATGGCTGAAATCCAAACACTGACAACACCAAATGCTGACAAGGATGTGGAACAAAAGGAACTTTTACTCATTGCTTATGGAAATATGAGAGGTACAGCCACTTTGGAAGATACTGTAGCAGTTTCTTACAAAATGAAACATAACCTTACCATATGATCTAATCATACTCCTTGGTATGTATCCACATGAGCTGAAAATGTACGTACACTCCAAAATCTGCACATGAATTTTTATACCAACTTTATTCATGATTGCCAAAACTTGGAAGCAACCAAGATGTCCTTCAATAGGAAAATAAATTTAAAAACTTGTATATCCACACAATGGACTATTATTCAATGATTAAGAAGAGATGCGCTATCATGCCACCAAAGGACATGGAAGAACCTTAAATACATATTGCTAAATAAAAAAAAAAAGCCAATCTGAAAAGCTTTCTGTCATATGATTCCAACTATATGACCTTCTGGAAAAGCCAAAACTATGGAGATAGTTATATCAGTGGTTGTCGGGGTTTGTGGAGAGGGAGGATAATGATACTTAAGGGCAGTGAAACTGTAATTCTGTATGATACTATAATGGTGGATACATGTCGTTACATATTTGTAAAATTCCATAGAATGCAAACAGAAAGAATAAATCTTAATGTGAATGATGAAATTCAGTTAAAAATATGTCAATACTGGCTCATTGATTGTAACATATATACCATACTAATGCAATATATTAAAAATAAGCAGTATTGGTGGGGGAAGTGGGGTATATGAAGCACTCTCTGTAGTTTTTACTCAATTTTTCTATAAACCAAACCTGCTCAAAAAATTAATAAAATCTATTGATTTTTTTAAGTGGAGGAAAATGATGAAGAAAGAGATTGGTGTTGGTATATAAGAAGCTTCATAAGCTATTGTTATGGTCACTTGTTTCTATGTAACCAACCACTCCAAACTTGATGTCATGGAAGCAAAGTTATTTCACAATCTCTGAGTTATAAAATGGGCAAGGCTCAACTGGCTCAAAGTCACATGGTGATATTCAGCTGGTGGCTAGGCTGCAATAGAGGATCAAAGGCTGTTTCTTTTATATATCTGGTACCTTGGTTGGGAAGGCTACAAAGCAGGGCTTAGTTGGGCCACTCTCCCTCTTCTGGTTGTTTCAGGGTTTCTCCACACAGATTATCCAGCAAGATAGTTGAACTTCTTATCTGGCAGCTCAGGTTCCAAGAGTAGGTGCTCCAAAAGACAGGAAGTAGATGCTGTCAGTTTCTTAAGGCCTGGGTCTTAAAATTGGTGAAGCGTCACTTCTACCATATCTACTGGCAAAAGTAGTCATAGATTCTGCCCAGATTCAAGGGGAGAAGACATAGAAACCACCTCTCAATGAGAGAAATATCAGAGCCTTGGCAATCATCATTGATCTATCACAGCCAACAGATAGAATTTGAATTCTACTTTGCAGTAAATGGGAGCTACTGAAAGATATTCATAGAGAGAGAGAGAGATACTAGTATGAGTTATACCAGTCTGAAACAGGATATGAGAAGGAAGAAAACTGTAGGAAGGAAGCCCAGTCACTCATTATCACAGAATTTTTACTTTTTATGTTTTAAGTGGCTTCTTCCAGAGGGAGTTGAAAAGATGGTTATTTGTGGCTAAGATATTGAATCAATCTCAACTAGTAAACTTCCAGTGTGTTGGGGTTTTTTCCCTCCAATTGGACTATAAGCTCCCTGAAGACAAACTATGTAACTGCAAAGCACCAAATATTTTGTAAATGCTCAGAAAAAAAGGAATTTTGTGAATGCTCAGAAAAAAGGAAAACAGAATTTAAAAAAGGAAAATATGGCCGGGTGTGGTGACTCACGCCTGTAATCCCAGCATTTTAGGAGGCTGAAGCAGGTGCATCACCAGGACAGGAGATCAAGACCATCCTGGCTAACACAGTGAAACCCTGTCTCTACTAAAAATACAAAAAAAAAAAAAAAAAAAAAAGAATTAGCCAGGTGTGGTGGTGGGCGCCTGTAGTCTCAGCTACTCGGGAGACTGAGGCAGGAGAATGGCATGAACCCAGGAGGCAGAGGTTGCAGTGAGCTGAGATTGCACCACTGCACTCCTGCCTGGGCAACAGAGTGAGACTCCGTCTCACAAAAAAAAAGAAAAAGGAAATATACAAAATTTCACGAGTTAACAAATATTTATTGAGGTTTTGATATGTACTAGGCATCGATCATGATTCTTGCAGTATATCAGTGAACAAGAAACAATGACGCATCCCCTCATGAGTTAACATTTTAAGTCGACAAAACTCATGATGAAGAGGCAAGAGCTCCTGAAAGTGTTGTGCCCAGAGAATCTGTTGCTTTTTCCTGTCACCTGAGTACTTTTTCTATAAAACTTCAAAAGTTCTCTTTTCTATAAACGGCAAATGACCTTGGAGTTAGAAATTACTTTGTCTCTATAAATAGACAACTATTTTACCCAACACTACAAGGTCTATAAGTCAACCAAGACAATCAAGTAACAGTAGGATATTAATCTGAAGAGAGAATCTTGCCTTTGCAGGCATTTCTTCATTTGAATGTACAAGGGCAACTACTGTTATGGTAGCAAAATCCTAGTTGCACACAAGTGACAAGGGGATTTCCATTTATGTCTCATCCAAGGCTATTTATTTTTGCTTTATCAAATCTGTGTAAGTATCCAAAAAATTTCTCAGTCTTTGGATATACACACATCCAAAATAAAAGATGTTTACCCCTGATGCAGTGAATTACATAATTGGATTTGAAACAGACAGATGGAAAGCTTACCAGCAGTATAAAGTTATAGAAACAATAGATTTCCTATAAAGATCAAAATCAGAGATTCACATAGCTATCTACTACAATCATTCTGTCTTCTATTCTACCTTTTTTTTTTTGAGATGGAGTCTCGCTCTGTTGCATAGGCTGGAGTGCAGTCGCGCTATCCGGGTTCACTGCAAGCTCCGCCTCCCAGGTTCATGCCATTCTCCTGCCTCTGCCTCCCAAGTAGCTGGGACTACAGGTGCCCACCATCACGCCAGGGTAATTTTTTTAGATTTTTAGTAGAGACGGGGTTTCACCGTGTTAGCCAGGATGATTTCGATCTCCCGACCTCATGATCCACCCGCCTCGGCTTCCCAAAGTGCTGGGATTACAGGAGTGAGCCATCGTGCCCAATCTCCATTCTATATTCTAAGTCATATTTTTGAAAAATATATTAGTAAGCATAGCTTACAAAAAGCAGACCTCAATAAATTTAATTAGATCATATTTATAACAAAATAAATGGTCTGAAAAATTGAGGAAGATATGTAAAGTGCTTATCTAGATATAAGCAATATTGTCTCCTTTTTCTTTCATTTTTAATTCAAACCAAATTTATTGAATAGCTACTATATGCCAGGCATTGTACTAGGAACCCAGAATTAACGATCAAAAAAACAGTGTCCTTGCCCCATTAAATATTCACAATATTGAGAAAGATATATAGAAATACAACATTTTACTTAAAAGTACATTTAACTTTGTACTTTCCTAACAAATTAAATTTTTAATGGCAAGAGTACAGAGAAATTGAAACTTTCATGCATTGCTGATGGGAATATAAACTGATTGAGCTAAATCTAGAGTGTATTGTTGTGACACTTATCAAAAGCCTTTAATACCTGCTTACTCCAACAATTTCATTTCTAGGAACTCAGCCTGAAACAATTATGAATCAGTACAAAGAAATATCTTAAAGAAATTTCATCACACAATTTTATAAGATTTTAAAATTAGCAACTACTTAAATACCAAAAATGGAGAACTTAGTCAAGTCATTTTATAATGTATGATGAAATAGTGAATGGCCATTTACAATAATGTGATAGATAATATGGGAAAATGTTGGCTATATTGTCTTTTCTTAAAGGGAAACAGCATGTACAATATAGTGATATTTTTGCTTTTAAAACTGTATATATGTGTTGGGAGAACTAACAAGTACCTCCTCTTACCGTCCCCATCAGCAGGAGGCCAGAAATCAAAAGAATTTAATCATAGTTGGCACCATTCCTTCTGGCACCAAAAAGAAATCATTGACAACCAGCATGGTTGTTCTTGTGATTCAGCCAAGTTTCAGGTCTGGCAAAAAAGAGCCAAATGCTTCTCAGCATAGCAGTAGAGCAGTCTGTTGTTCACAAAGGACAAAACACAAAACCCAAGCTGATAGGAAAAATGTCCTTTCCTCATTACAGGCAAGCCTGCATTTTCTCAGAGGAAAATTAATGCTTGTCTTTGTGAGAAGGATGTACTTTACAGGTGATTTATTGAAGGGAAACTGCTCTCAGAGGTGAAGAGGCTGAACTGGTATTAAGAGACTGGCATTCATCCTTCTTTATGAGAAAGAGGCCCATTGCCCTCTATGGCTGGCTACTGTCTAGTGCAGGAGGCAGCAAACTATGGCCCACAGGCCAAGTCAAACCTATCACCTGTTTTTATGTGGCTCACAAGCTAAAAATAGTTTTTACATTTTTATATAGTAGAAAAACACAATTAAAAAAATATGTGACATATAATGTGCCACTTGAAAATTACATGAAATTTAGATTTCAGTGACCATAAATAAGGTTTTATTGAAGCACAGCCATACTCATTTATTTATGTATTGTCTGTGGCTGCTTTCTGCCTCAATGGTGGAGCTGAGTAGATGCAACAGAAAGCATATGGCCCCCAAGCCTAAATTTTTTTCTCCTTGACATTTTTCAAAAAAAGATTTGCCAAACCCTGCTCTAATGGAGAGATTCCTGGTGTGCTCAGGTGGCACTCAAGTTTGCAAAACCTCCAGTAAAAAGTGTGAAATTTCCCATGGAAGGAGCTGTGTTACAATTGCAATGGTTTGACATACTCCCTCCCTTCTTTGAAGGTTGCAAAGTAGATTTTGAGTGTTGGTCACAGTAAAGGCTAGCAAAGATTCTCTCCTTCAGGAACAAAAATGGAAGAGAGACTTGCCACTCCAGTTGTGTTACATAAAAATGTAACGTAATCATCAATATCCAGTGCCACCTCAATCCCCATTTCATGGGTCAGTTTCCTCTAACATACTTTGAAAAGTGAAGCTTTTCTTATATTTCCCAAGCTGTCTGCTCACAAGTTTCTCCTGAAGAGAAATTTCTTTTAGCTCTGCCATGAAGCCCTGTGCATCTGCTGCTGCTCTTGATCCAAAAGTCTTAGACTCTGACTCCTAGGTAGAAATCACTCTCTCTCTATAGTGCAGCAAATAGGTCAATGTGCAGTGTCCCACCCTTTTATTCTCTACAATACTACTAGGTATGTCTATAAAGACACAAACTACTTTCTGCTCCCAGCTTTTTGCCTCTTTCTTGAGGGTTTTCTTAATCTAACTTCCCCTATGCAAGTTCTTTTCTACCTTCCAGGAAAGCTGGAAGACAAATAAGGGTTGGTCTTGCTTCAGGGTTTGTTTCCTGCTTCCCTACCCTGCCCAAGGAGAACTTTTCCCAAGTGTGAAGGACATTCCAGCAGGATGATTGATTATGGCCATTACATCTCAGACCATGCAGACAACGGCCGGTGGCTCTGAAACTCCAAGTCTCGAAAAAAATTATAAGCCCTCTGCTATGGACTGAAAGTTTATTCTCCTCCAAAGAAGAGAAGCCCTAACCCCCATGGTATTAGGAGGTGGGGTCTTTGGGAAATAATTGGGTATACACGAGCTCTTGACAATAGAGCCCCCCAGGATAAGATTACTGCCCTTATAAGAAGAGAAAGATCTCTCTTTCTCTCTCCCTCTCCCTCTCTCTCTCTCTCTCTCCCCCCCCCCCCTTTCTCTCCCCCACATGCACATACCAAGGAAAGGCCATGTGAACATATAGTGAGAAAGGGGCTGTCTGGAACCTAACCATGCTAGCACATTGATCTTGGAGTTCCAGCCTCCAAAACTGTGAAAAACTAAGTGTTATTTAAGCCACCCAATCTTTGGTATTTTATTATAGCAGCCCAAGCTGACTAAGATAGAAATTGATGCCAAGAAGTGAGGTGCACTGTAACGAAGAGCTAAAAGTGTGGAAGCAGCTTTGGAACTGGGTAATGGGTAGAGGATGGAAGAGTTTTTGGGTGTGTGCTAGAAAAGGCCAAGATTGCTGCGAAGAGAGTGTTACAGTTGATTCTGGTGAGGACTCAGAAAGAAAAGCAGAGCTACAGAAAAAGTGTCCATCTTCTAAGAGAACACATAAATAATCATGAACATAATGTTGGTAGAACTATAGATGATAAAGGCCATTCTGGTGAGGCCTCAGATGGAAATGAGGAACCTATTATTGGACAAAGAATGATCCTAGTTATAAAGTGGCAGAGAACGTGGCTGAATTGTGTTTGTGTTCTAATGTTTTGTGAAAGGTAGAACTTATGAGCAGTGAAATTGGATATTTAGCCAAAGAGATTTTTAAGCAAAGTGTTGAACATGCAGCTTGGTTACTCCTGACTGCTTATCATAAAACACAGGAAAAGATAAAAATTGAAGAAGGAATTGTTAAGAAGAAAAGGACAAGAACTTAAAGATTTGTAAAATTCTCAGTCTATCCATATTGCAGAGAACACCAAGAGTGGGGCTGAACAACTATTTGATAAGGAGATTAGTGTGAGTGTGAGCCACAGACATAATCAACCACCTGAGGGTAAACACTGCCATTTATAACTGAAGAGAATACAGATGAGATAAAATGAAAGAAAGCTATTGGACTTCTTAGGTCCTACGGAACTGTATCATAAGGCTCTATGGATGTGAATGAGCGCTGATCTTTGAGACAAGGGAAAAACAACACTGAAGATGAATCAGAAATCATCAGACATCTCTGATGTTTCGGTTTCAAAATGGTAGGGCCATTGCCTCAATTTCAACAGGCCAGAGGGCAGCCACCCAGAACTGTGGAGGCAGGCTCCCTGAGCCTTTGTTACCCAACCTCCATCTAGCAGAGTCCTGAGGGCGCAACCCTCCACAAAACATTACTGTAGAAATGAGACTGCATCCCCAGTGGGTCCAAAAGGCAAAGCATCAAACCAGAGAGGATTATCCTGGAGCCTTGAGATCTAGTGGAATTTGTCAAGATAGATTTGGGACTTGCTTGGAACTTGTTCCTTTTTTCCTTCTAATTTCTCCCTTTTGGAATAGAAATGTCTGTTTTATACTTGTCCCACCATCGCATTTTGCAAGCACATAATTTATCTGGATTTGAAGGTTTGCAATTAGAGAGGAATTTTCCCTCAGGATGAGTGGTAAGCCTCATTCCTGTCTAATGTAGATAATGATAGATGAAACTTTAGACTTTAGAGTTGATGATGAAACAATTAAGACATTTGGGACTGTTGGGATGGAATCAATGTATTTTGCATGTGAGAAAGGCATGAATTTTGGAGGGTCCAGTTAGAATGTTATAGACTAAATGTTTGTGTTCCCCCCAAATTCACATGTTGAAGCCTTAACTCCCAATGTAAGTTATTCGGAGGTAGTGCATTTAGGAGGTAATTCGGTATGGATGAGATCATGAGGGTGGAATCCACATGATAGAAGTAACGTCCTTATAAGAGAAAGAGACATCAGAGCTTCCTCTTCCTGCCATGTGAGGATACAGCAAGAAGGTGGCCATCTACAGCCCATAAAGAATGCCTTTCCCCAAGAACCACATCTGCTGGAACCTTGATCATGGGCTTTCCAACCTTTAGACGTATGAGAAATAAATGTCTGTAGCTGAAGCCACCCAGCCTATTGTATTTCATGATGAAGTATGGTCTCAAAGTAGTTACAATAATAGGATATTGAATATCTACCATTAAGGGAAGCCCAAAAGTGTGAGAACTCTATGTTCAGTTCAGTCACAGAGTTCAATTATGCTATGAAGCCTTGAAGTTCTTTCTTCCCCTCTACTCAGCAATCCTCAGTATCAGCTTCATCCTAAATGTGATCTCTAATTACTTCAAGTTAACCATCTTTGGACATTAGAACTTCATGCTTTCTTGTTTATACCGAACAGAAAAGAGAAAGAAAGACCTCTCCCACACTCATGGAGTATATGTCCTTTTCTACAATCTGAATTGTCAAAATAAGTCATGTATCAACCCTGATCCAATAGTAGTCTTCAAAGGAAGGTCTTATGTTAAATAGCTTAAACTAATCAAGTTCTGCCTCCTCTGCAGTGGAGTCAGCTTTCCCAGGACTAGAAGGCTAAGGTGGATATCTGAATTTAGGTTCTGTCAGAAAACAGGAAAAGGGGAATACATACCAGGTGGTTAACAACATTATCCACTGCACAGTGGTATATCTAACTCTCATTAAGATTCAATTTTATCTATGAATTCATGTTCTGGGATTCATTAAGTCCCCCAGTTTGCGGAAAATACTGAATAACTTTCAAAAGAACAATAACTGCCTAAGAATGTTTACATATATTAATGTATCAATAAAAAGCCATCAGATTTCATATACCATGCCTCAGAATGCAATTATATACTTGCAAAAATGACTTCAAGTTATAAAATAAACTTCTAAAGCCAAAGCATTGTCATTTTCAACTGAAAACCAAAAGAAGTCTAAAGTTTTATAGTAAATTATTTGCTACTTTTAGCACTTTGACCATAGTTTTTCAGTTAACTTTCTCCAGGTTATCAGAAAGTTCATGCATAAACTTTTTTTTCTGTTTCCTCAGGGCAATCTAACCTTGCTTCTATCCAACTATAGACAATAGTAAAGAATAACCATTATTAATGGGCTCTTGAAATCACAATCTCTACCCAGCAGGTAAGGGATATTATTTATGAGTTCTCCCATAATCACTGATGACCTCAATCAGAATCTGAACTCAGTAAAAGATTTGGTCTCTAGTAGATAACACACCTCTACAATAAAAGTCAAAAGTTTAAAAATAACCCAAGCAAACTAGGTTAAAATATAATAGCAGTCATTTAGCACTGACCTCTTAGATAGAGCTCTTGAGGCTTCTGCTCATAGAAATTATAAGTACGTTGATAATCTTCATGTTTTTTCTCACCTTTCTGTTTATACAAGTTCCTCTAATTATGAACTGGTACAAGTCTGTCTTCATTCATTATCATATTTAAATTTAATTGAAAAAGTAATATCCTCACAGTTTATAAATGGTCTTTTGACAGTACTTTACTACAGTAAAGCAATTTCCTGACTTTCATTAATGACTAGACTGATATCTTTTTAAAACTGAACAATGGATCTATTAAAATTATTATTCACCATCTGGGTCTCCTTGAAAGCTTGTTTGAGGCCAAGCTGTTATTTCTATAGAAGAAAAGAAAATGGACCAAGTTAGGAATACCCAATAGAGCTATAACATATATTTATAAAATTTTTTCTCAGATAGGGCATGTACTTGATTAGCCTCTAGCAGTCAAAAATGCAAGAAATAGAGATAAATGCTTAGCAATTTACAGATCTAAGTCTTAGGAACAAAGCAACAGGGACTATCCAAAAGGTGAATCAAAGGCCGACTACATCTGACACACAACTGTTGAAAAGTAATTTTAAACCATCAATCAGCCAGTGTTTTGAAGAAAACTAGTCACTGAGTTATTCTGTGGCCCCATGTGGCTATTTACCCAGGATGTTGTCAAAGCAGAGTCTGGAGAAGGCTCCCAACTCTTGAAGCCCAGCTCTGAAGCTTAATAGCTGGGTAACCTTGAGCAAATCACTTGACCTCTCTATTCATCACTTTCCTCATCTGCAAAATAGAGATAATAATTATAATGTCATTTTCATGGTCATTTATAAGTGGTAAATGAGGGGATGTATGTAAGGCATGTAGAACATTTTGCACACTCTAAGTCCTTCTACCTGTCATCTATTATGATCAATTTTTAAACAGAAGCATATGAGTTATAGATCAAATGAAATCATTTTAAAATTGGTTTTATTTCAGGAAGACTATCTCAATATCTATAAAAGTATTTAATGCATTAATGGATTATATTAATAAAAATCAGGGGCATTCATTACTTTTTCAATAAATATTTATTGAGCATTTACCATGTGTCAGGCAATGTTTTGGGTGCTAGGGACACAACAGTGAATAAAAAAAGAAAACAAATCCCTGTCATCATAGAGCTTACAGTCAACCAGTAAGTATATTATATAATATAGAAGTATATATATATTATGTATAAAAATAAATGGGAAAGGAGACGGGAAGGGTCAAGGAGAGGGTAGAGGGTGTAGTTTTAAGTAGGGTGTTCAGGGGAGGACTCACTAAGAAGGTAACTTTTGAGCAAAGACTTGAAGAAGGTGAGGGAGAAAGCCACGAGAATGCCTGGAGTAGAATATTCCAGGTAGGTTGCAATGTCAGTGCAGTCATGCTAGGCTCAGGAATAGCAGAAGTCAGTTTGGCTGGAGGACAATGGAGATGAGGAAATAAGGTTAAAGACAAAATGGGGACTATATCATAGGAACTGGTAGGTCATAATGAGAACTTGGCTTTTTCTACTGAGTGACGAAGAAAGTCATTGAATAGTTTTTAGTAGTGGAGTAATATGATCTGATTCACACTTTAAAAGGATTTTTCTGTTTTCTTTGTAAAGGATAGACTGGAGAGAGGCAAAGGGGAAATCAAGGAAATTCTTCAGGCAATTAGTTAGGCTTTTGGACTATTTCAGGAAAAAGATCATGGTGGCTCTCATCAGAATGATAGCCATGGAGGTGGGAAAATATGGAAGAGTCATAAGAATTTCCTGAGGGATTGGATAGGGGGTATGAGATTAAGAGAAGCATCAAGCATGATTCCAGAGTTTTGTCTTGAGCAACTGGAAGGATTAATTTGTCATCGGCTGAGATGGAGAAAGTCATACTTACAGCAGGTTTGGGGAAGTGGAGGAAAAATCAGCTGTTGAGTTTTGGCTGTGTTCAATTCAAAATGTCTAGTAGATATCCAAGTAGAGATATCTTGAAGGGATGGTTTGATATATGATTCTGGTATGTTCGGGGGAAAAAAAAATCTATACTGGAGATATAAATTTGGTAGCCATCAGATGTGATATCTAAAACCAGAGAGTGAATGTAGATAGAGAAGAGGACCAAGGACAGAGTCCTGGAGCACTCCAACACTGATAGGTCATGAGAAGAGGAGGAGCCAGCAAAGGAGACCAAGAAGGAGCAAGAAGCAAGGTGCGAGGAAAGCCACGAAAATTTGATTCTCAGGAGGTATGCAAAGAAATTCTATTGAAGAAAAAGGCACAATTATATGAATCCTGCTAATAGGTCAAATAAGATGAAGACTAATCCCTGTCCATTGGATTCAACAAGGTGGAGGTCATTTGTGACCACAATGAGAGCAGTATTGATGGTTTTTGGTTCTGTGGGGGCAGAAGCCTGATATGAGTGAGTTGAAAAGAGAATGGGAGGAAAGGAATGAAAGGCGACCATTGTAGACTGATCCTGCAAGGAGCTAATTATTAATTACAAATTTTCAAAATCACTCTAGAAGGTAAGTTTGTGTGCACTCATTTTACAGATGATAAGACTAAGGTTGAGAAAGAATAAAAATTTAGTCCAAAATGAAAATGCTAGCAAAAGAAAGAACTACAACCTAAACACAGATGTCTGACTCCAAAGATAAGAGTTCTTAATTGTCCCATGCTTTTGGCAAACATGTGTTGAGTCCCTACAATGTATACATACTACATGAGAGTACCAATACACGTTTATCTGAACTATGATTTAGACCACATTTCCCAGAATCATCCAAGGATGACTTGCATCAGAATTAACTAGCAGGCATCTTAAAAATTCAGATTCCTGAACTTCATCCAGGATTCACTGAATCAAAATATCTGGGGCTTTTAGCGCTCCAAGAAATTCTTATGTGAACCAAAGTTTCAGTTGTTCATCTAATAAAATCCAATGCTTCTTTCTAATATATTAAATATATGTTTTTTTTAAATTTCTCCACCTTCTTTTCTTTTAATCCCATTTGCATCAATAAAAATTTATTTGGTAACTTCCCAGCAAATATTCAATGTCCTTTTTGATAACACTTTTCATAACCAAATATATTTGCCTAGAATAACAAACCCTAATTTTTTCTTTCTCAACTTCTCAGCATAAATTTTCAGAATTTCGGATTATCTCACATATTGTTATTTTTCCCTTAAGATGGAGTTTTATTTAATGGCAACTAAATTAAGAAAGAACCTGCTCTTCAAATAGAATTGCTGTGCTTAACAGAGGATATGATCTGGATTTTTAACTCAGAAGGATGGAATCGCATTGCAGAGGATTTCTCTGTGAAGGGAAAATGCACCTATTCATTGTATGCTTCAGATCATTCTCCATTTTTGCTGTTGATTGAGACAGGAGTTCCACCAGAGTTTCTGAAAATCACCCTATTGTAGATACCACTTGATCTCTCCTTTTTAATAATTCAGGAAATCGGTTTGCTGCACCTATTCAGAGAATGCTTTATTTTGTACCAGTTCTTTGCTTTCTATCCAGAAACAGCTGCTCCATCTCCTGTGACACAGGATGTAATAAAATGGAGTAAATGGAGTAGAGTATTTTGATAGATTAATCACTGTGGGGTATGCAGCGTTCACAGCACTCATGGTGAAAGTGAAGAGATTATACTGAAATGACATCTGTTTTCTTCCATGTAAATTGCTAGACTTTGAGTCTGCTGTTATTTAGCAGATGTGTAGATTTAATTATTAGGATTGCATAACCACTGGGGAAACCATGGGATTTTATTGATAGCTTTCCACCTACCGTAACTGCAGAATAAGTAAACTGCCTTTGTCTCCTTTGTGGAAATAAAACTAAAAAAGTTAAACCCATAAGGGATGTGTTTCTTATTCCTAAGGTGCATACAAACTGGTTGTGTTGATGCCCATGTATTAAAAAAATTTCAACAAATGTGTGTAACAATTCAACAATTATTTTCTTCACAGGCTGCAGCTAAAGACTTATTTTCAGTAAAATATTTCAGAAATCCTTATTGGTCCACCTCTGCAAAACTCAGATTGTTAAGACTTTCATAGGGTTATCTATAGTTGGGGCTTTAAAAACCCTTGGAGATTATCGGCTCCTATGTATTCATTTTATGCTTGAGGAAACTAACGAAAAGAATATAGTATCTACTAAGCAAATGCCAACTTACTCCTCAATTTTCTGGCTGTCATTCCAGTGCTCAGAGCAGAGTTCATTCAGAGGAAAGAGACCCAAATCTGTTGATAGGTTCATTTGAGTACTGTGAGACTCGGCCTTCTCAGCCTCTGTGATTTTACCCTTGTGTGACAGCAGAAATAGCTAGAAGAGAAACGGGAGTTATTTGACAAAGTTACAGAGAGATTGTTGTTCCAGATGTCAAAGAAAAACAAAATTCAACAGTCCAGGTCTCTAGGATCTTGTCCCGCATGTGCCACTAATGTAATTTGGGGCCTTGACCACGTCTATTTCCTCATCTGTGCAGGGACTGGTTAGCCTGAGAAGCCATTGCAGGAGTTAAAATCCAAACCAGTGACTCTAGAATTCTACAATGCTGTCTTCTTTTTGCAAAATGCTCTTAAACCTGATGTATAAAGCAAAGTGCTGGATGAGAAACTTCACTGTCCAGAAAAGGTGAATCCAGAGATCAGCTCTTTCCGAAGTTCTATGTTGTTCTATTTGAAAAAGAAATTATATATGTTGATGAGTTTTAATCAAACCCAGGAATTAACTTCATATAGGATCTGCCCCCCTTCTTTGTAAAGAAGTGGCTCTACACCTACAGAATATCAGATGTAGGTAATTTTTGCCAAAACAGACAAAGAAGCACATTTAAAAGTGTGAAAGATCAAAAGTTAAATTTTCTGAGAGTCATACAAAGGTTTTTTTTTTTCAATATAATGAAACCTTATCTGAATATTTAAAAACTATCTGGATAATTACATGAAGTTTTCCATTTGGAACTCAGATGTTTTGATGTTGTGTGTATAGTTGAAGCAGAGCTGTGGCACTTACCTGATTAATTGGCTATGGGGTGTCCACCACGTGGCATTAGGCAGAGCTCACAGAAAGTGCCCACGGAGTCACACATCCCTACAGATGTCACGGTGCCTTAGCTGCCTCCACTCCACCATCACTATGACTGAACCACCCAGGGAGCTATGCCTGCACCAGAAAAATGCCACATCCATCTTCCTCACGCTCACTGTGATAAGCCTTCAGTACATATCATGCTCTGCCCTACCTGAGTGATCCTTTGATAATCCCCCACCCCCTGGGCTCTTATCACCCTATCAGTCTGTACATAATCTGACTTGAGCTTCCACTGATAGTTGACCTCTCTGACCTTCTACTATACCCTCTGAGAATTGCCACCTGTCATTGACAAAACACCCTTTATCCTTAATTTATTCTCTGAATAGTTCCTCTACTTCTGTCTAACTGAAATCTAGCTGTCTTCTGAGGATGCTGCTTTGCATGTAGCCAACTCAAGTGGTGTCTTTCTCTTCCACACTACTTGTTTCACTGGGTGTGGAGGGGATGAGGCTGCCCACCTTATTCCTCACTAGTGCTCAAGGACTGTTATCTCTGCTTCCTCCCTAAAACCCTTCAGCAATTTGGAAGCTCAAGCCATTAAGTCATACCATCGCCTGTCGTCCCTCCTTGTTATATTCATATCCACACCTCCAGTTCATTCCCCCTTGTTCCTCAAAGAACTTAGCACGTGTTTTACTGTGTCCTTCTACAGAAATATTCTTGTCAAACTCTGTTGCCATCATGGATAGGGAAGATATTCAAAACATTTAATAACTAGTATGAGACAGAAACCAACCATTAATTAATGACTATATACTAGCTGACTATCAGTCTTTCATGTAGATGGTTTTTCCAGTCACCTGGCTTCTTAGTTGCCAAATCTACAGTCACCTGGCCTCTTAGTTGCTAAATCTACTTCTTGTTCTTCATTTTACATGTCCCCTTATCAGAGAGTCCATTTCTGACCAGTCCATATATATTAACAATACCCCCCAACAATTGCCACTGTCTAATTTTTACCTTCTCTAAAGCATACATAGTATGTAATACATTTATGAGTTTACTTGTGTATTGCCTTTCTCTTTTGACTAGAATATAAGTTACATGAGCACTAACTTTGTTCTTTTCAATGGTGTTATCTCAAACTCTACATTAGTGCCCAATAAATAACTGGTACTCAGCAAATATTTGTTGAAAAGTAACTTTGGATCAAAAGCAGAAGTTTTTAGAGGTCGAACTGCAACATTATCACTTTGTGCTACTTAGGTTTTGAATACTAAGTAGTTCTTCAAGAATTTTAAATGAATCAGAGAAAAACAGAATTCTACTAACTTTAAAAAGAGACTGAATTTAATGTAGGCATCCTAGTATGCACAGAATTCTCAGCATCAACAGAAAACCATGTCTCTCTGTACCTGCTAAAAATACACACACTTTAAACCTCAGGAAATAAAGTGGTTCATGAAACATCAGAGGTGATATTTTGGGTCATCATATAGATAAACTTACAGAAATAACATCATTTCACCCTAAGATGGTAGGAATATATAAATGAAAAATAGGATTCAGTCAGTGGAAGCAACACTAAATTTCTGCCTCTGCCACACATAAGTTTCCTGTCTTCCAGAAAATAGCATTAGGAGAAGCACAATTCATTTTATTCATTTGGGGATTTGCCATATAAAATAGGATATATGGCATGAATTGCAGTAAGGGGGCACATTATTCTAAATTTTTCTAACAAGCAAGCCAAGATTGCCAGGTTCCAAATTAGCATTTAGTCATTTGTCCTACGAGGAAAATGCAAAATTATTTATTTATACCTCTTACAACTTTGCTTAAAGTTATATCTGCATAATAGGCAGTGTGCTGGAAGGGGAAGGAAATATGCTTATGGCATCTGCCATAAAAAGAAGCTATTAAAATGACAATGTTACTGATTTCGTGAATGCGGAGAATAAGTACTCCATGAAAAAATCATTCAGCAATAACAGGCTAAACTAAAGACTTTTATTAACAGAGCCTTCTCAGTTATGATATCCTGGACCAAAAGATAGTTTACATCTGACAGAAGGGTAGTCATCTCTGACTACGAGCCCAAGCAATGGCCCTGCTTCAACTAAAAGCTGGGAGCACAGCACAGACAAGATGAGAAAGCAAGGACTTGACATAACCTTTTGACAAGTTTCCTTTCAAAGGGGAAAAGTAGAGAACAAATTCCAAGCTGATGGCAAAGTTTCAAATTATTTTTTGTAATAGGATCATATTCTATATGTCAATTGCATTTTAATTTACAAATGATACCAATGACTTACTATATTTAAAGAGATTAGATAAAAATATACAGAAAAATAAATTCATTTTTATTATTTTATATAATTAAATAAAAATATACACAAAAAAAATACATGTGCCTCTGGCCCCAACTACTCAGGGGCCTGGGCCAGGAGGATAACTTGATCCCAGGAGTTTGAGTCTTCAGTGAGCTATGATCCCCTCACTGATGGGGGCAACAAAGTGAGACCTCCATCTCTTTAAAAAAAGAAAACAAACAAACAGCATTAAAGAGACATTTCTTTTTTATTTTGTTATGCCTTTTATTTATTTTTTTTTATTATTATACTTTAAGCTCTAGGGTACATATGCATAACGTGCAGGTTTGTTACATATGTATACCTGTGCCATGTTGGTGTGCTGCACCCATCAACTCGTCAGCACCCATCAATTCATCATTTATATCAGGTATAACTCCCCAGTGCAATCCCTCCCCCCTCCCCGCTCCCCATGATAGGCCCCAGTGTGTGATGTTCCCCTTCCCGAGTCCAAGTGAACTCATTGTTCAGTTCCCACCAGTGAGTGAGAACATGCGGTGTTTGGTTTTCTCTTCTTGTGATAGTTTGCTAAGAATGATGGTTTCCAGCTGCATCCATGTCCCTACAAAGGACGCAAACTCATCCTTTTTTATGGCTGCATAGTATTCCATGGTGCATATGTGCCACATTTTCTTAATCCAGTCTGTCACTGATGGACATTTGGGTTGATTCCAAGTCTTTGCTATTGTGAATAGTGCTGCAATAAACATACGTGTGCATGTGTCTTTGTAGTAGAATAATTTATAATCCTTTGGGTATATACCCAGTAGTGAGATGGCTGGGTCATATGGTACATCTAGTTCTAGATCCTTGAGGAATTGCCATACTGTTTTCCATAATGGTTGAACTAGTTTACAATCCCACCAACAGTGTAAAAGTGTTCCTATTTCTCCACATCCTCTCCAACACCTGTTGTTTCCTGATTTTTTAATGATTGCCATTCTAACTGGTGTGAGATGGTATCTCATTGTGGTTTTGATTTGCATTTCTCTGATGGCGAGTGATGATGAACATTTTCTCATGTGTCTGTTGGCTGTATGAATGTCTTCTTTTGAGAAATGTCTGTTCATATCCTTTCCCCACTTTTTGATGGGGTTGTTTGTTTTTTTCTTGTATATTTGTTTGAGTTCTTTGTAGATTCTGGAAATTAGCCCTTTGTCAGATGAGTAGATTGCAAAACTTTTCTCCCATTCTGTAGGTTGCCTGTTCACTCTGATGGTAGTTTCTTTTGCTGTGCGAAGCTCTTTAGTTTAATGAGATCCCATTTGTCAATTTTGGCTTTTGCTGCCGTTGCTTTTGGTGTTTTAGACATGAAGTCCTTGCCCATGCCTATGTCCTGAATGGTACTACCTAGATTTTCTTCTAGGGTTTTTATGGTAATAGGTCTAACATTTAAGTCTCTAATCTATCTTGAATTAATCTTTGTATAAGGAGTAAGAAAAGGATCCAGTTTCAGCTTTCTACTTATGGCTAGCCAATTTTCCCAGCACCATTTATTAAATAGGGAATCCTTTCCCCATTTCTTGTTTTTGTCAGGTTTGTCAAAGATCAGATGGCTGTAGATGTGTGGTATTATTTCTGAGGACTCTGTTCTGTTCCATTGGTCTATATCTCTGTTTTGGTACAAGTACCATGCTGTTTTGGTTACTGTAGCCTTGTAGTATAGTTTGAAGTCAGGTAGCGTGACGCCTCCAGCTTTGTCCTTTTGACTTAGGACTGTCTTGGCAATGCGGGCTCCTTTTTGGTTCCATATGAACTTTAAAGCAGTTTTTTCCAATTCGGTGAAGAAACTCATTGGTAGCTTGATGGGGATGGCATTGAATCTATAAATAACCTTGGGCAGTGTGGCCATTTTCACAATATTGATTCTTCCTATCCATGAGCATGGTATGTTCTTCCATTTGTTTGTGTCCTCTTTGATTTCACTGAGCAGTGGCTTGTAGTTCTCCTTGAAGAGGTCCTTTACATCCCTTGTAAGTTGGATTCCTAGGTATTTTATTCTCTTGGAAGCAATTGTGAATGGAAGTTCATTCCTGATTTGGCTCTCTGCTTGTCTGTTACTGGTGTATAAGAATGCTTGTGATTTTTGCACATTAATTTTGTATCCTGAGACTTTGCTGAAGTTGCTTATCAGCTTAAGAAGATTTTGGGCTGAGACGATGGGGTTTTCTAAATACACAATCATGTCATCTGCAAACAGGGACAATTTGACTTCTTCTTTTCCTAACTGAATACCCTTGATTTCTTTCTCTTGCCTGATTGCCCTAGCCAGAACTTCCAACACTATGTTGAATAGGAGTGGTGAGAGAGGGCATCCCTGTCTTGTGCCAGTTTTCAAAGGGAATTTTTCCAGTTTTTGCCCATTCAGTATGATATTAGCTGTGGGTTTGTCATAAATTGCCCTTATTATTTTGAGGTACGTTCCATCAATACCGAATTTATTGAGCGTTTTTAGCATGAAGGGCTGTTGAATTTTGTCAAAAGCCTTTTCTGCATCTATTGAGATAATCATGTGGTTCTTGTCTTTGGTTCTGTTTATATGCTGGATTACGTTTATTGATTTGCGAATGTTGAACCAGCCTTGCATCCCAGGGATGAAGACCACTTGATCATGGTGGATAAGCTTTTTGATGTGCTGCTGAATCCGGTTTGCCAGTATTTTATTGAGGATTTTTGCATCGATGTTCATCAGGGATATTGGTCTAAAATTCTCTTTTTTTGTTGTGTCTCTGCCAGGCTTTGGTATCAGGATGATGTTGGCCTCATAAAATGAGTTAGGGAGGATTCCCTCTTTTTCTATTGATTGGAATCATTTCAGAAGGAATGGTACCAGCTCCTCCTTGTACCTCTGGTAGAATTCAGCTGTGAATCCATCTGGTCCTGGGCTTTTTTTGGTGGGTAGGCTATTAATTGTTGCCTCAATTTCAGAGCCTGCTATTGGTCTATTCAGGGATTCAACTTCTTCCTGGTTTAGTCTTGGGAGAGTGTAAGTGTCCAGGAAATTATCCATTTCTTCTAGATTTTCTAGTTGATTTGCGTAGAGGTGTTTATAGTATTCTCTGATGGTAGTTTGTATTTCTGTGGGGTCGGTGGTGATATCCCCTTTATCATTTTTTATTGCGTCTATTTGATTCCTCTCTCTTTTCTTCTTTATTAATCTTGCTAGCTTTTGAATGTGTTTGCTCTTGCCTCTCTAGTTCTTTTAATTGTGATGTTAGAGTGTCAATTTTAGATCTTTCCTGCTTTCTCTTGTGGGCATTTAGTGCTATAAATTTCCCTCTACACACTGCTTTAAATGTGTCCCAGAGATTCTGGTATGTTGTATCTTTGTTCTCATTGGTTTCAAAGAACATCTTTATTTCTGCTTTCATTTCGTTATGTACCCAGTAGTCATTCAGGAGCAAGTTGTTCAGTTTCCATGTAGTTGAGCGGTTTTGATTGAGTTTCTTAGTCCTGAGTTCTACTTTGATTGCACTGTGGTCTGAGAGACAGTTTGTTATAATTTCTGTTCTTTTACATTTGCTGAGGAGTGCTTTACTTCCACTTATGTGGTCAATTGGAATAAGTGTGATGTGGTGCTGAGAAGAATGTATATTCTGTTGACTTGGGGTGGAGAGTTCTATAGATGTCTATTAGGTCCGCTTGGTGCAGAGATGAGTTCAATTCCTGGATATCCTTGTTAACTTTCTGTCTCATTGATCTGTCTAATGTTGACAGTGGAGTGTTGAAGTCTCCCATTATTATTGTATGGGAGTCTAAGTCTCTTTGTAAGTCTAAAGAGACATTTTTATACATAGACATTTACAATTTTCTATAAGTTTTGCTTTAATCCCTATTTTCTTTATGATGTTTATTCTTCTATTTCTCCCTGGGTCTTGGAGAGTGAACTCTCTCCTCAAGTCATTAGCTTGAATAGGGTCACATCCTCACTCCGGAACCATTCACTAGCAAAGAAAGTGGGATTTCCCCTTTTAGACCAATGAGCCTACTAGCATCTCTAGCTACTATTTTTTAGTATCCTTTGATGGCAATTCTTTCCCCATCCATCTTTTAAACACTAGAATCTCTCAATATTCCATTCTGTGTCCACTTCTTCTTTAACTTTTCAGACTTCCTCTGTGTAATCTCATCTATTCCTATGAATTTTTCATCTATATTTTGATAACAACCTAATGTGTATCTTCAGCCCAATCTTTTCCTGAGCTGTGGACTCACATATCCAACTACCTGTAGCTCTCTCTACTTCGATTCACCATCACTATAAAAATTCAAGCACATCCAAAGCTGAAGTCAATGTTGGGTCAAATAGGATTTCTGGTTCTAGATCCTTGAGGAATCGCCACACTGTCTTCCACAATGGTTGAACTAATTTACACTCCCACAAACAGTGTAAAAGCATTCCTATTTCTCCAAATCCTCTGCAGCGTCTGTTGTTTCCTGACTTTTTAATGATCACTATTCTAACTGGCATAAGATGGTATCTCATTGTGGTTTCGATTTGCATTTCTCTAATGACCAGTGATGATGAGCTTTTTTTCATATGTTTGTTGGCCACTTTTGAGAAGTCTCTGTTCATGTTCTTTGCCCACTTTTTGATGGGGTTGTTTGATTTTTTTTGTAAATTTGTTTAAGCTCCTTGTAGATTCTGGGTATTAGCCCTTTGTCATATGGAGAGATTGAAAACATTTTCTCCCATTCTATAGGCCGCATGTTCACTCTGATGATAGTTTCTTTTGCTGTGCAGAAGCTCTTTAGTTTAATTAGATCCCATTTGTGAACATTAGCTTTTGTTGCAATTGCTTTTGGTGTTTTAGTTGTGAAGTCTTTGCCCATGCTTATGTTCTGAATGGTATTACCTAGGTTTTCTTTCAGGGTTTTTATGGTTTTAGGTTTTAAGTATTTAATCCATCTTGAACTGATTTTTGTATAAGGTGTAAGGAAGGGGTCCAGTTTCTGTTTTCTGCATATGGCTAGCCCGTTTTCTCAGCACCATTTATTAAATAGGGAATACTTTCCCCACTGTTTGTTTTTGTCAGGTTTGTAAAATATCAGATGGTTATAGATGTGTAGTGTTATTTCTGAGGCCTCCATTCTGTTCTATTGGACTATACCTCTGTTTTGATACCAGTACCGTGCTGTTTTGGTTACTGTTGCCTTGTAGTATAGTTTGAAGTCAGGTAGCAGGATGCCTCCAGTTTGTTCTTTTCATTTAGGATCATCTTGGTTATACAGGTTCTTTTTTGGTTCCATATGAAATTTAAAGCAGTTTTTTCTAGTTCTGTGAAGAAAGTCAACGGTAGCTTGATGGGAATAACATTGAATCTCTAAATTACCTTGGGCAGTATGGCCATTTTCATGATATTGATTCTTCCTATCCATGAGCATGGAATGTTTTTCCATCTGTTTGTGTCCTCTCTTATTTCCTTGAGGAGTAGTTTGTAGTTACCTTGAAGAAGTCCTTCACATCCCTTGTAAGTTGTATTCCTATGTCTTTTATTTTCTTTGTAGCAATTGTGAATGTTTTCTCAATCAACCTGTACTCATACTTCCATAATCCCAGTGATTCACCAATTTCTCCATATGGCCTCCCTTATCTATTCTCTGGGTTGCTACTACACTCTCCCCATCCATCTCCCTATCCCACATGTAATTTACCTTCCACAGTCTCATTAGTGATCTGTCTAAAATGCACATATGATCTGTCATTCTCCTGCTGAAAGTACTGGTGGGCTCCCCAGTGAAATGTAATCTCTCAGGACTCAACTCAAAATTTACAAGTACTTCATAATTTGATACCAGTTCACCTCTTCACAGAGCCTCACCTAGCCCAAATAACACATCTGTGCAAATTAGAAAAGACACCCCTTTCTCTCAGCAGATGCAACCTTATGCCAGAGAACACAGCTGCCATAAAGACGTGCAGTGGCTATGCCTATCCACCCAATCTCCTGAACCCATTCCCCAAACTTGCCACTTTTGCATCTGAATTTATAAGTAGGATTTCCCTATTTATGGTCCCCCCCTCCCTCGCCTCACTCCTAGCCCTCCTCCTTCATCTAAATCTTCTTCCCTTTCAATTTGTAAGTGGCAGTCATGCATATCCCTCTATTGTACTTTCACAGAACCCTGCACTTTATTATCTCAGACCATATCACAGTATATGATTGTGAGTTTGTCATATTCTTACTAAATTATAAATTCTTGGGGAAAAGAATCATGCCTGTCTTATTCATATTTTCATCCCTAATCCTAAGCAGATGCCTGCCACCTAAAAGATGCTTCAATAAATGTTACATGCATTTAAGTCTAGGCCGGATGCAGTGGCTCATGCCTGTAATCTCAGCACTTTAGGAGGTTAAGGTAGGGGGATCACTTGAGGCCAGGAGTTTGAGACCAGCCTGAGCAACACAGCAAGACCACATCTCTACAAAAAAATGCAAAACTTAGCCAAGCATGGTGGATCGAAGTATCATTCTGAAATTACTATTGTAAGTTATATGTCATAAAAGACCTTTAATAGAGACTGGTACCAAATCAAGAGAAAAATAGAGGAGAACTCAATCCCACAGAAGGCTGAATTCCTGCTGAAAAAAGGAATATCTTAAGAGTATGAAAGGTGACTCAGATACAACCTGTTACTTAAACGTCCAAGACTCTGATTGTCAAGACCTGTATCTCTGTTTCTTATTTCTTCCTCAAAAGCTTTTAGTTTATTCATAAAGTTTTGCCTTGAAGCCAAATGTATACTTTCTATATAATTTTAAACGGAATTATTGATCCAATCAAACCAGTCAATTTTTTGCAATCTCTAAGACATCTTAAGGCAACAGCTCAATGTCCATACATCTTGTCTGCTTAGAAGACAGACATGATAGTTAAAGTTTTAAAAAATTCTCATAGGTTGTTTCTGTGCTTTTCAGGTCCCTCTGGCCAGACCAGGTTCATTTGTAATGGAGATTTTGCAGATTTCACAAGCTTTGCTAATCCCCTCCATAAGAAAGATAAGCTCGGACATTCGGGTTGACATACGTAGTTTCCAGAAATTTTGTCAGTGTTTCTTAGAATTTGTTTAAGGTGCCATGAAATGTAGCAGTGAAATCTAAAGTGTTGCAATTGTTTTTCTAAGAAAACCCATTGTAGATGGAGAGCAAGGTATCTAATAGGGTATGGAAGTTCTAAATAAATACAGGAAGACATGAGGCATCAGAGAGAAAGAGAAAGTAGCAGAGAGAAAGTAGCCAAGAGAAAGTTATGGTCCATTCATTTGTTTATGTACTCAACACCTTCCAGTTACTGCTTACTATGTGCCAGTCAATACGCTTGATGCTTGGGGGATATGTTGGTGAATGACAGAGACACATCCCTGCCATAATGGAGGTTTTGCCCTACTGGGGCACACAGGCAAGAAATTAGTCCCACTGTTCATGGGACATTTCTTATAATCAGATTGCTTACATTTCAGTAGACATAAAGAGAATACTAGAAGATGTTTATACCTTATTATTGCTCCTTATATATCCTCTGTTCTTTTAATTCTCTGGTAATCCTATTTCACTGGCACATGTTCTTGTTGTTTACTCTAATTCTGAGCTCTCTGGTTGGGGGCCACTCAGATGGGCAGGCCATTTTTTCTCATTAGAATTCAGGTCTGGTGTTGGAATCTTAAAGTGGTAAGACTTGGAAAAGTTTCTTGTCTAATGATCCAAAGGTGTAATAACAGGCTTTTGACCACCCCCTGGGGTCAGGAGACCCAGCATACTCATCCTCTGCCTACTCAGTCCTCATCCCTAGGCTCCATCACTGCTTGTCATGTGGTCTACCCATTTGTGGAAGACTGAGGTTGGGGAAGCCAATTCAATTCTCTTTGCAAAGACCTCACCATAGCCTGATGTTTTATCCGCACAAAATTATTGCAAGTCTGAGTGTGGCTTGCCTTAGGAGAGACATGTAACCAGTCCTGGGACTTACAGTTGAGGAGAAGGGAAATTAAAATGTCCATTTCCTAGAATCTCTACAGATTCTCAAGTTCTAAATCTTTAACTATGTGGACTTAGGGCATTCGCTTTGAAAAAGTCATGTTATTGAAAATAATAGCTGCTTCGGGAAGAGTAGCTAATGGATGCTGGGCTTAATACCTAGGTGACGAGATGATCTGTGTAGCAAACCACCATGGCACACATTTACCTATATATTAGCCCTACACATGTACACCTAAACTTAAAATAAAAGTTGGGGGAAAAAAAGAAAATAGTAATAGCTGCTATGAATTAACCAATTATTTTGGTTCAGGAATTATAATTGCTTCCAGTCCTGCCACTAATTAATTGGTTATGTGATCATAGCAAAGTCATAGATCTCCCTGTGCCCATTACCTCTCTGTAAAATAAGGGGATTGGAGTAAAAGTCCTCCAAAATCTGCTTTTAAGATTCCATAATATGAATCTCTAGTACTCTTTGAACAAGCAGAACTCTTTAGATGATTGTGGTCCCTTGAAATCTGGTCCTAAGTTTCCTGTCTATGTCTCTCTGACTCCTCTGAGTGAACTTCCTCTGCAGCCAAACTAATTCTACTTCACATGAGTTACACAGCTGTTCCCCTTCTTGAAATACCTTCCTCTATCCTAACTCTCTGAAATCTGCGCTGTTGGGAAAGGCCATCCTCCAGGGACCCTGAGAATCCATGCACATTATTGCTGAGTGTGCCAAACTTTAAGAACAACTCGACCTACCACAGGCACTGCTTCCATCTGGGTTCATTGCCTTTCCCTGTGGGACTTACAGGCAGAGGAACAATAATTTACATTCCTTTCCTGTGCTGTGAGATTTAAGTTCTTACCTTCATCCATTGTCTCATCACCTGCTTTCAGTGCCTATGGCATGGTGGCAGATTTATTCCACACCATCCTCTGTGCGGTGGGCATGCTTCCCTGACACAGGCACTCAGAAAGACCAAAGTAAATTTCTATCTTCTCTGCAAATGACCAAAGTTTCAAAGACTTTTCCATCATCCTCTGAACATCTATGTGTTGAAGCTAAAACGATATGTACCACAAGGAGGGCACAGAAACTGAGGGAGGTTACCACGGCTCCAGTTCTAATTCTCAGTTTTGAAAGCAATTTATTATATCCTTGTCACAGGATTGATTAGACATGGGGAAAATGACTCCAGTAAACCAAACTCACAACTGACTGAAGTACAAACAGGGACCCAATTTGCTCATTTACCGTGAGAAATATAACTCTTATGTTCATCTGAAATGTATCTGTCAGTATGACAAAACCTTCTCTCACCACAGGAAGATCTGTTTGAGAAACCAAATTACAGTCACACGATTGCTTAGTGAGCACAGAATCCGAGTTAACGGAGTTGGTGAAGTGAGGTTAGTATTTATGGGTGAAGGCCAAGCTTATGGATCTTTCTCGTGTTACAGATTTATCCACCATAAAAGGGGACAAATCAAGTTCCTGGTGCAGGGCAACCTTCCTCGGAGAGTACTTCACTTCTGTGTATGTTCCATTGCTGCCTATCCATCTATATTTTTGTGGGTCCTTCCTCTTCACTGCGGCTTTAGCTATTAGACCTTGAACTCGAATGTGGTGAAAAAAGAGACTTGATGTGTTAAAGTTCCTCTATCTAATTTGTCTCCGCCTAAAGTTTCATTTGTATCAGAGTTACGAAGGGCAGGAGAGATACAGGAGAGTTACTGAAGGCTCTTTTTCAATGTACCACAATTTAAGAAATTACAATTATTTTTAAAGATTGTGCCAACTTTTAAGCCTCCCTGAGGTCAATGTTGGATGATGCATGCCCCTCAGATTCCCTTTATTAGACCTGTACTCCCATCCCTAGCTGCTGTAAGTACTGGAGAGCCGCCTCCAGCTGATGGAGCTGCCACTCTGAGGATTTACACATATCCCTAACCCATGATGTGTGGGGTTATCCCATAACCAATGACTGGCCTATGTTGGGATAGAAAAGCTAGTTCCTTGATGGCTTGGTGAAGTTTATGGACCACAGTCCCCAGCCCCAATCCCTAGTTCGAACCAAGGTTAGACTTGATCTGAGAGCACATCCTTACTCAGCTCATTGTCCTCGCCTTTCCTCCTCTGCTTTCTCCCTAACTGGTCTTTTAGAAGAGCACTCCAGCAGTACGTCCCACATCTCAATCTCTGTCTCAAGCTCTGCTTCTAGGGTGCCCAACCTAAGAGAGCTCATAACAAATATCCTTTCCCCATCTTCCTGCTACTTCTCTAGCATCCCTGGTAGGCTTATTCCTCACCTACGTAAGGTCTCTGCTGGTTCTATAGAAATAGAGTCAGAGAACCAAGATCAGGTGTAAGGAGCCTACTAGCTAGGATCCCTCTACACAGGATATAGAGGACAAAGGTATATCTGAGAAAAGCCTCCCTGATGCTTACCTCCAGATATTGGAATTGTTATTTTACAGCCCTGACAGTTTCTGTAGATGCTTTTTGTGTCCTCTGCCTGTAAGTTTTCACTAATAACTGATAGTATTTTCTACCCAATTTTTTTTTTTACTTTTTAAGTATTTTTTACTTTGGTTTAAATGAAGACGAACAGGACAAACAGAGCACTGGCATAGGGAAGAGACATGAGTGGAACAATTCAGGGCACAATAAGATTATGCCTGGAATGTCTAAGAGTGACAAGGAAAGGAGAAAGAGCTTCCCACAGAAAGGTTTACAGTTCGTTCTGTCTGGAGCCCGGGACAGAGCAAGAAAGAGTTAGGAGACAAAAAACATGGCCCTCAGAGAATCCAGATGGTTGGCCATAGGGTATCCAGTTAGGGCAACACCCCCCACGCTACCACCCCACAAGAAACCCAGTCATTCAAGACCACACACTAAATCCCAACCTTATCCTGACTTCACAAACTTCAAGACATCCCCTCATACAAACAGGAAGACTGAAGCAGGAGCCACCAACCACAACAGCAGCTCAAATATACACCCATAATGTGACTGTGACCTCAGCGCCATAGCCCCAAGTACCGTAATTGCCTCTCCACCTCCTAAGAATGATCTTCCTGATATCTGGAACCAGTTATCCCTCATATTTGCATCACTCACCTTACACAGAAGCCCTTAGCACTGAGTAGTCCCCATCTAAAAGAGCCCACCCTCCCTAGCACCACACGTCCCCCTGTTCTACCACTCTACTTAACCCCGGTTCATTTTCTTCATAACACACACCACGACTTGCAAATATGTATGTATTCCTTTGTTTCCCTTTTTACTGTCTGTCTTCCTCACTAGCTTGAGAGCTCCATATGACAGTAACTGTATTTATTCACCATCATGACAAAAATAAAGAACAGTATTTGACAAAAGCAGTATAGACTTCACCAATACTGGTAGAATGATTCAATGAATGTTGATGACATGCTGCAAAGTGTTGGAGCTGACTGTAGTTTTGGCCCTTAACTACAAGTTATGTAGTTTGGCCAGGAGCTTATCTTCAAAAACCAAGTCTGAGCTTGGCACTAGGACCAGAAAAGAGTTGCAGTACTTCTTGTTCCCTGATGCTTAAAGAATAATTAGGTTATGGGGGTAGTTAAAAGGACTGAGTAGAATTTGGTGATTAGAAGTGAAATAGAAGAAAATTGACAGGAAAAGAGCTCTTGCAGTAATCCTCTTTTATGCCTTTTTTTATCTCAGAATGCTGAAGGGTTTTCCATATGTATCATGTTTTCAGTTCTTAGTTTTCAAATGCGTAATTTATACAGCTTCAAAAGAATAATTGGCAACATATGAATATGCATGTGCATATTTATGATATTGCATCCATCAGCACAATATTACCTTTCCTCCTGGGTTTAAAATGTATACCTTTTGCACTTTAAAATAGTTAGTCTACATGGATTGGTGTCAAACAAACGGTTCTACCATTCTTTATTAGTTTTCCTTTCATAGTCCTTTATGCCAAGAACAAACACCATATTCTTTGAAGGTTGTTTTTATACAATGCTTTCTCGGGTGATTAAAGGAAAAAAAAAAAAAAGAGAGAGAGAGAGAGCTTGCCTCTGAATAGGACTGTATACACTGGATTAAATCCCCTGAGCACTACTGTCAACAGCAAACAATACCTTTATTTCATTCAAGATCTCAATTCTGTGAGTTTTTCCAATTAACCTGTCAGTTACTCTCAAATTTTCAACCCTGTAAATGAAAGCTGGCCCTCCTTTACCACTATGCCAAGTCCCCTTAGTCTCCCTAACACTAAATACATTTGCTAATAATTTTCTATTTACTTCTGTTTATCAGCTCACAGTCACCTAATGCTATCCTTTCCACTCAGTATGCCTAGGTTGCCCCTCTCATAATTAATATTAATGGAGCATGTACATGCTTAATATACATAATCTTATATAATCCTTACAACAACCCTATAAAGTGTCATATCAGAGTTCTCAGACTGCAAGCAATGGAATCCAACTTTAGCTAAATTAAGCAAAAGGAAACTTACTGGAAAAATACTGGAGTTCTCGTTACCAATGGGAAGGGTAGCAAGCCAAGCTTAGAAATGAACAGAAGCTAAGGCATCTCCAAAGAGCTAGGAATCCAAAATTATAGGGATAACGTGTGATCAGAACTATACTACAATCAACAAGTAAATGCTAACACTTACATGTTGCTAATTATGTGCTACATACTGTTCTAAGCATTTCACATAACACATATGCACGTATCACAATGTACAGTAGATATCCATTTTTCTCTGTTTGGTGTCTGTCTATCTCAAAGCGTGAAAGCTCCATGTGGACAGAAACCATGTGTATTGTATTTACTGATGCATACCTAATGCCAAGGAGTAGCTGGCATATAGGATAAGATAGGTACCCTTAATACTCCCATTTTACACATGAGGAAACATGCACAGGAAGGCTCAATAATTCCCAAAGTCATGCAGCTGCAGTGTATGGTGTATCTCTAGAATCTGTGCCTTTAACCACCATACTATAATTTCATCCATTTTAGTCATTTTATTTTTCGGGTCAAGTTCAGACTCCAAAGGGCCTATCCAGTTGGTATTCACGGGGTGACACATATTCCCATTATTTCAGGAAGGGTTGATTACCAGTCCACTGAGAAAGCAATGATTCCTTCCAAGGAAATCACGATATTACAAGAGAAATAAAATGGGAGGTCAAAGAATAACAAACATCTTCGCACAATAACCTCCAGGTTGAAACCATTATCTTCTCCGTTTTAAGCATTAGGAAAGTGAAGCAAAAGTCTGCATGATAATTCTCTACTTTTATGGTGACAAAGCTGAGAATATTGGGTTGAACAGTGCCTCCCAAAAACTCATATCCATCCAGAATCTGTGAAAGACACCTTCTTTAGAAACAGGATTTTTGCTAATGTAATCAAGTTGAGGTCACCCTGAATTAGGGAAAACCCTAATCTCATAATTCAGGTCCCTAAGAGAGGAAATTCTGGACACAGATACAGGAAGAGGGAGAATGCCATTTGAAAACTGAGGCAGAGATTAGAATGATGCCTCTACTAAGTAAGTGCCAGAAGCTAGGAAGAGGCAAGGACAGAGCTCCCTTACAGCCTCAGAGAGAGTATAGCCATGCTAATACTTCGATTTTTGACTTCTGGCCTCCATGATTGTGAGAGAATACATTTCTGCTGTTTTAAGCCATGTAGTTTGTGTTAATTTGTTATAGCAACCCTAGCAAATTAATACACTATCGCTCAAGATATTAAATAACTTATCCTAGATAATAGAACTTACAAGTGGCATAGACTGCATTACATGTTTTCTCTCTTTTCCTTTTCCTCCAACCCTCATGCCCCACTATACCCTTAATCCTTAACTACCCAGCAGTCTTCCCTAGATTGCCTAATTCTCCCCTGACTCTGACAAACTGCTATCTTCTTTTTTTAAATTTTATTTTAGGTTCAGGGGTACATATGCAGGTTTGTTATTCAGGTAGATTGCATGTCAGGGAGGTTGGTGTGCAGATTACTTCTTCACCCAGGTGATAAGCATGGTACCCAAAAGGTAGTTTTTTACCCCTCACCCTTTTCCCACCCTCCACCCTCAAGCAGGCCCCAGTGTCTGCTGCTCCCTTCTTTGTGTCCACATGTACTCAATCTAACTGCAGTCTTGACCACTGATCTACTTCCTGTCAAAACGACTCTTAAGTAGTACTTCACTCTCCACAGCCTGTTCAATGTTCTATTAATAAGATAAACTGATGTGCTAATTTAGAAATCGCTAGCACGCAGTTATGTAACATTTTCATTTGAAAATGACTTCATAAAAACCAATATCTTAGCCCAAAGCCCCCATGGTCATAAGGGATGAAGGATGGGTGGTATCTAGAAAGCATTTCATCCTTTGGCTTACACCACACAGATGACTAACAACTCTGCACTTTTTATAAAAATATTGGCATATGGCCTCTTAGGCCCTTTGAATTATTATTCTCTCTTTCACAACACTGACCTCCTGGGAATAAACAAAAACTCTAGCCTTCTGAAACTAGTCACTTTGATTTACATTATCTTCTTTCTTACAACCTGTGACTTCCACCAGATTAAGCCAAAATATTTGTTTTCTATTCGCTTGTATCCATAGAGAACTAATGATCAGAAAGTAAGCAGAAAGCCCAACTTACAAACATAATGCTATTTAGTATTCAGCAAAAGAGAAGAACTAGGAAATGGTTGTTGAGTCAACCAACCAGCAATATCTGCCCTATGCCTCTATGCGGCAGGCACAATTCTAAACACATCATACTAACTCATTTAATCTTCACAAAAACCTAGAAGGGAAATATTATCACTGTCACTTTATGAATGAAGAAACTGTGACACAGAGAGGTTAATTAAAAACTTTCATATGGATTTGCTAGGACTATCATAACCAAGTACTGCAACTGGGTGGTTTAAACCAAAATTTATTGTCTGACTATTTGGAGGTGAAAATTTCAAGATAAACGTGTCGGAAGGGGTACATCTTCTTAGGGATAGGGGAGAGACTCTGTTCCATGCCTCTCTCCTAGTTTCTGGTGGATTTCTGGCAATATTTGGCATTCCTTTGATTAATGCATGATCCCAGTCCCTGCCTTCATCTTCACATTGCATTCTCCTCTGCCTGTGTGTCTTTGTGTTAAAATTTCCCCTTTTCATAGGGACACCAGTCATATTGGATTAGGCCCACCCTAATGGTATCATCTTAACTTATTAATCTGCAAAGACACTATTTCCATTAAGATCATATCACAGATACTGAAGGTTAGGACTATAACATCTCCTGGAGGGACATAATTCCACCCACAACACCTTGGTCGGTAGAGCATCCAGGAATTGTCACACAGACAACTGCCTCTAGAACTTCTTTAACAACTACACTTTCCTTCTCTTTATTTTCAAAGTGACACTGGCTATGGTTTACCTCTCTCTCAAGTCTTTCCACTGACATAATTTATTCTCCTCCTACTCAGGACTTTCATAACCAACAAAACAGCTGCTTTTAATATCTTCTCTCAGGATTAAGATGTTTAAAATGGTTATTGTAAAACAAAGTTTGGTTAAGCTAAGTTGTCCTGTGTTTTGAAAGATGGGTGTTTACTTATGAGAAATTCAAGGGATGTGCTTGAGTTTAGTTTTTCTCATAGTAAACTTAAAATATGGAAAGATAGAAAACCTTTTGATTTGTTGGGCTAAATACAGTGTGTATGCCCACAGTGTTAGGTGCAAATGGAATCCTTATTTTATTTTTATACAAACATTATGTAGACTCTGTGTTGGTGGTGATGGCTTAAAAATCTTACATTGGCAGGATTTACAGGGCTGTGAGCATTTGTGCACAGCAGCAGGATGGCTTTAAGCACAGACTTTGGGTAAGAAAGATTTATACAATCACCAGCTAGTTGTTATCTGCCCTGCCCCTTCCTTTTTCCACTCTTTGTCTGAGGGCTTTCTCTTCCTGGCAAACCCTACTTTGCCCACCCACTCTGCATACTGGAAGTACTCTCCCCCAGATATTACTCTTCAATATATGACTGGCATGAGTCGCTATAAAAAATATCCCAGCTCCACTGCTCCTCAAGTGGGAAAACTAAGGTGTTTTTCCATATGGGCTCCCTGAATTTCTTCAGCAAGATTAAAATCTAATTGTCTACATGGAACTAGCTTAATAATTCATTCTCTACTGGTTGCCTTCCCTTCTTTATCTCACTTTTCTACCAGTAGGATATAGTATTTTTTTAATCTGCTATTAAATTATGTACTCTTGAATTCTCTTCTCTGAGAATCTGCATCTGATGAAATCCTACTAAGACGATGGCTGTGTGAACTTAAGAAATTGACTTAATTTCTCTATACCTCAGTTTTTACATCCTCCAAATGGAATTGCTTAAAAGAAATTGAAAACCTAAAGGGGTTTTCACTAGCCAAATCTGGGGCAACCTAAGCATCAAATAAACCATGGTCAAAACATATATTATTTACTGAATAACAAAAGCATCCTATGAGTCCATACTAACATAAATGAGTAAACAATTGTGGAAAAGAGGAAGACATTTCCTAAGGTACAAAGAGGCTAATAAGTATGGAAGAAATTATGGAATTGGAAAATCACCATTTGGCATCATATTAATAATTAATTTGACTAAATTAGCATGCAGGTGAAAGTTTTATGAGAAACAGGACACTTACATTGTCTCAAAGTACTCCCCCACAAATTACTTAATTACAAATCAAGAAAGTATAACTTTCTAGCAGAAAAACCTATCAGATGCCACCTTGATCAAATTATCAAAATTAACATTACCAGTAATTAGATAAACTGAAATAATATACAACTCATTATAATAAGAGCACAGTATCACTTTTGTCATATTTCTGCCAAAATGCATAATCAAATGTAATCATGAGGAAATAGAAAATAAACTGAAATTGCAGGACATTTTCTGAAATGACTGACTGGATAGTAATCTTCAAAATTATCACATTAAGAAAGTCAAGGAGAGACTGAGAAACTTGCCAGGCACACAAAGAAAAAAGAGACTTGCTGCAATGAACTGGATCCTTTTGCCATAAAGAGTATCATTGGGACAATTAGTAAAACTTAAATGGGGTCTGAGGTTAAGATGGTAGTAACATACCAATATTAATTTCATGGTTGTAATTTAGTTATATAGAAGAATATTCTTATTTGTAGAAAATATGTACTAAAGCATTCAGGAATGTTGAAGCACTATGTCAGCAACTTATTTTCAACAGCTCAGGAAAAGTAAATGGTTTTCTTCTCTTCCTAAAGCTTTTCTGTAAGTTTAATATTATTTCAAGTTATTTTTTAAAAATCTGGTTTATCTTCAGTCAACTGTGCCTATTCTGCCTGTATGGGTAATACTTTCATGAGTTTCTTAATAAACTGGTGATCAGAAACTTATTTGCACCTATTTACAAAATTAAAACATTTGAACAAAAAAATTAAGTTAATGCATTTAAAATGCTTAGAGAATTTTTTCCTCCAATTATGATGAAGTAACAAGTCCTAGATGAGTCCTCCTACCATAAATAACTAGAAAGACGGAAAAAAAAAATACCAGAGTAGTGGGGAGAACCTGTTTCCAGACAATGCATAGGACTGAGATTCCTAGGAGACTGGAAATAAAACATGAGCCATAGTTACTTCATCTTTCTAACTGGAGGCAATTTCTCAACTACAGTACAGGCAGGAAAGCCCAAAGAACAACAGTCTTGTTAAGTTGAGGAAAGAGAGATATAAATATAAGAGAGCTAAACTAGCTGGAATTTGCAAAGCAGAGAATCAGAGAAAAGGGTACTACACAGAAAAGGAGTGCAAAGAAATCTTTATTGGTTCTCCTTGACTCTTTTGCTGAATAAGAGGTGTATGCATAGAGTGATACTCCACAAGGCCTGACACTGTATTCCCAAGGAGATGAAAACTCCATTCCCAGGATTCACAAGTTCTAATCAGACAGGGTACAGAGACTTCACTGGTATTCTGGGTTATTCAGTAGAGACACAAGGATAACACTTTAGCAGTAATGAAAAAGCAATCCTATAATAAAGGCCACTCTAGATGTACTCTTACAAAACTTCAAAACAAACCTCAAAATCATCAAGCTGGTTATCAAGAAATTTAACTGTCTATAAAACAAACTTTGAAACTATTTAAACAAAGTCCCCAAATTCAAACACTCATATGATCATAACTCACAATGTCCAGTATTTGATACAAAATTACCAGACATAAAGAAGCAGAAAATTGTGAGTCATAACTAAAATAATACCCAATCAACAGGAAAAGATTTAGAAATGAAAGAGATGATAAAATTATCACATAAGAACTTTAAACAGGGAGAGTTCATCTCTACAAATATTTCTTTAAAATTAGCCAGGTGTGGATTTTGTAGGGAAAATGGCAGATAGGAGAGAGGACTAAATTACGACCACTACTTAGACAGACAGAGCAGAATGTGGAGACCCACATCATGAACTTTTGCTTCAAGAACTACTGCAGGAATGTACCAGAAAAGCTGAGAGAATCCACAGACCCTCTGAAGGAAACAGATTGCTCCTGCAGGACCCAAAAGACAGCTCAAATACTGTGAGTACCCAAACTGTGAAAATGAGAAAGGGGGATCATTTGCCCCTGAACGCACACCTTCACTGGGGAACCTGAAGGCATAGATCGTGGGAGAAGGATTTGACCTTACCTGGAGCTGAGTCAATTTAGAGAGCCACACAAAATACAGTGGAAGAGGAAGCAGTGGAAAAAGCCCTGTGAGTTCTCTGGGTCCCCAGGGAAGCCATTTCTGACTTGTCTCACAGGGGTCCTCAGGGACGGCTACCAGAGAAAGTGGGAAAAGACCACAGGGAGAAGGGAACATCTATCTGAACTTTGTAAAAATTCCAACTGAACATGAAATCCCCTGGCCAGAACTCAGGGGAGGGTGTGCAGACTCGACAGACAGGGAGCACAAAAGCCCAGCTCACTTTCTCAGCCAGGTGGCTGGTAGCTGGAGTAAGTTGTCAGTCCTGCTCACCCACTGCTGGAAACAAACTGGGTGCTGTTTGGGGGTATGGTGGAAGTGAAACCAGCATTTCAGATTGCATGGGAGTTGAGTGAAGCCTGTAACTGCCAGCTTTCCCCCACTTCCCTGAAAACCTGTATGACACAGCAGAGGCAGCCATCATCCTCCTGGGAACATAACTCCATTGACCTAGGAACCACACCCCCATCCCCCACAGGAGCCACAGCAAGCCCCACCCATGGAGAGTCTCAGATCAGATATGCCTAACCCTGCTCCCACCTGATGGTTCTTCCCTATTCACTCTGATAGCTGAATACAAAGGTCATATTCTTTTGGGAGTTCCAGGGTCCCACACATCACCTATCCTACCTATGCTACCACAACTAATGCTCTCTTGAAAGCGGCACCTCCCAGCAGGAGGCCAACCAGCACAAAACTAGTGAATCAAACAACTACAACTGTGGATCCCTACAGAGTCCATTTCACCTCCCCTTACCACCTCCACTGGAGCAGGTGCTGGCATCCACACCTGCAAGACCCAAAGACTGTGCACATCACAGGACTCCGTGCAGACAACCCTCAGTACCAGCCTGGAGCCTGGTAGCCCTGGTGGGTGGCTAGACGCAGATGAGAAATAACAATCACTGCAGTTCAGCTATCAAGAAGACACATCCCTAAGAAAAGGCAGTGAGCACTACACCAAGGGAACACCCTGTGAGACAAAAGAATCTGAACAGCAGCCTTGAGCCCCAAATCTTCCATCTGACATGGCCTACTCAAATAAGAAAAAATCAGAAAAAAAAAAAAATTCTGGTAATATGACAAAACAAGGTTCTTTAACACCCCTAAAAAATCACAGTAGCTCAGCTCACCAGCAATGGATCCAAACCAAGAAGAAATCCCTGAATTGCCTGAAAAAGAATTCAGAAAATTGATTATTAAGCTTATCAAGGAGGTACCAGAGAAAGGTGAAGTCCAACTTAAGGATGGAAAAAAAAAGATGTAACACATGAGGAGAGAACTCTTCAGTAAAATAGATAGCATAAACACAAAACAATCACAACTTCAGGAAATAAAGGACACACTTAGAGAAATGCAAAATGTACTGGAAAGTGTCAACAATAGAATCAAACAAGCAGAAGAAAGAACTTCAGAATTCAAAGACAAGGTTTTAGAATTAACCCAATCCAATAAAGACAAAGAAAAATAGAACTTTAAAAAATGAATAAAGCCTCCAAGAAATTTGAGATTATGTTAAATTACCAAACCTAAGAATAATTGGCATTCCTGAGGAAGAAGAGAAATCTAAAAGTTTAGACAACATATTTGGGGGAATAATCAAGAAAAATTTCCCCAGCCTTGCTAGTGACCTGACATCCAAATGCAAGAAGCTGAAGGAACACCTAGGAAATTCATTGCAAAAAGATCATCACCTAGGCACATAGTTATCAGGTTATCTAAAGTCTAGAGATAGGAAAGAATCTTAAGAGGTGAGAGGCAAAAGCATAAGGTAACCTATAGAGGAAAACCTATTAGAGTAACATCAGGTTTCCCACGAGACATCCTACAAGCTAGAGGGGATTGAGGCCTTATCTTTGGCCTCCTTAAATGAAACAATTATAAGCCAAGAATTTTGTATCCAGTGAAAATAAGCTTTATAAATGAAGGAAAGATACAGTTTTTTCACACTAACAAATGCTGAGAGAATTTGTCACTACAAAGACAGCACTACAAGAACTGCCATAAAGGAGCTCTAAATCTTGAAACAAATCCTGGAAACATATCAAAAGAGAACCTCTTTAATGCATAAATCTCACAGGACCTATAAAACAAAAATACAATTAAAAAAAAAACAAAGTATACAGGCAACAAATAGTACAATAAATGGAATAGCACCTCATACCTCAATACTAACACTGAATGTAAATAACTTAAATGTGCCACTTAGAAGAAACAGAATTTCAGAATGGAGAAGAATTGAACAGCCAAATACCTGCTGCCTTCAAGAGACTCACCTAGCATATAAGGACTCACATAAACTTAAGTTAAAGGAGTGGAAAAAGATATTTCATGCAAATGGACACCAAAAGTGGGTAGGAAAAGCTATTCTTATATAAGACAAAACAAACTTTGAAGTTACAGTAGTTTAAAAAGACAAAAAGGGACACTATGTAATAATAAAAGGACTAGTTCAACAGAAAAATATCACAATTCTAAATATATATGCACTTAACACTGGAGCTACCAAATTTATAAAACAATTACTACTAGACCTAAGAAATGAGATAGAGAGCAACACAGTAAAAATAGGGGACTTAAATATTCCACTGACAGCACTAGTCAGGTCATCAAGACAGAAAGTCAACAAAGAAACAATGGATTTAAACTATTTAAATAGAATGTATATTCATCAGCACATAGAACTTTCTCCAAGATAGACCATATAATAGGACACAAAAAAAGTCTCAATAAATTAAATAAAGTTGAAATTATATCAAGTTCTCTCTCAGACCATGGTGGAATAAAATTGGAAATCAACTTGAAAAAGAACCTTTGAAATTACACAACTATATAGAAATTAAATAACCTACTTCTGAATTATAATTGGGTCAACAATGAAATCAAGAAGGAAATTTAAAAATTCTTCAAACTGAACCTATCAAAATCTCTGGAACACACCAAAGGCGGAGCAAACTAAGAGGAAAGTTCAAAGCCTTAAATGCCTACATCAAAAAGACAGAAAGAGCACTAACTGACATTCTAAGGTCACATCTTAAGGAACTAGAGAAGCAAAAACAAACCAAACCCAAACCCAACAGAAGAAAAGAAATAACCAAGATCAGAGCAGGACTAACTGAAACTGAAACAACAACAAAAAAAATACAAAAGATAAATAAAATTAATAGACCATTAGCAAGATTAACCAAGAAAAGAAGAGAAAAGATACAAATAAGCTCAATTAGAAATGAAACAGGAGATATTAAAACTGATACCACAGAAATACAAAAGATTATTCAAGGTTACTATGAACACCTTTTAAATGCATAAACTAGTAAACCTACAAAAGATGGATAAATTCCTGGAAGTATACAACCTTCCCAGTTTAAATCAGGAATAGTTAGAAACCCTGAACAAACCAATGACAAGCCGCAAGATTGAAATGGTAATAAAAAAAATACCAACAAAAAAAAGTCCAAGACCAAGTGGATTCACAGCTGAATTCTATCAGACATTAAAAGAATTGATACCAATCCTATGGCCACTATTCCACAAGACAGAGAAAGAGGGAATCCTCCCTAAATTACTCTATGAAGCCAATATTACCCTAATGCCAAAACCAGAAAATGACATAACAACAACAACAAAAAAAAAACTATAGACCAATACCCCTGACTAACATAGATGCAAAAGTCCCTAACAAAATACCAGCTAAACGAATCCAACAGCATATCAAAAAGATAATCCACCAAGATCAAGTGGATTTCATACCAATCATGCAGGGATGATTTAACATATGCAAGTCAATAAATGTGATACACCACATATGCATATTTTTTTAATCACGTGATCATCTCTATAGATGCAGAAAAATCATCTGAAAAAATCCAGCAACGCTTTATGATTTAAACCCACAACAAAATGAGAACAGACAGGACATATCTTGAGGTAATAAAAATCATCTACGAGAAACCCACAGCCAACATAATACTGAATGGGGAAAAGATGAAAGAATTCCCACTGAGAACTGTAATAAGACAAGGATCCTTGCTCTCACCACTTCTATATAACATAATAATGGAAGTCCTAGCTGGAACAATCAAACAAGAGAAAGAAAGAAAAGGCATCCAAATCGGTAAAGAGGAAGTCAAACAATCATTGCTTGCTGATGACATAACTGTTACCTAAAAAATCCTAAAGAGTCCTCCAGAAAGCTCTTAGAACTGATAAATTCAGCAAAGTTTCAGGATGTAAAATTAACGTACACAAATCAGTAGTTCTGCTATATACTAACAGTGACCAAACTGCGAATTAAATCAAGAACTCAACCCCTTTTATAATAGCTGCAAAAAAGAAAATAAAATACTTAGGAATATACCTAACCAAGGAGATGAAAGACCTCTACAAGGAAAACTACAGAACACTGCTGAAAGAAATCATAGAGGACACAAACAAATGGAAAAACATCCTATGTTCATGGATGGATAGAAGCAATATTGTGAAAATGACTATACTGCCAAAAGCAATCTACAAATTCAATGCAATTTCCATTAAAATACCACCATCATTCTTCACAGAACTAGAAAAATAAAATCCTAAAATTCATATGGAACCAAGATAGCCCACATAACCAAAGAAAGACTAAACAAAAAGAACAAATCTGGAAGCATTACATTACCTAAATTCAAACTATATTATAAGGACATAGTTACCAAAACAGCATGGTACTGGTATACAAATAGGTATATGGACTAATGGAACAGCATAGAGAACCCAGAAATAAAGCCAAATACTTAGTCAACTGAACTTTAACAAAGCAAACAAAAACATAAAGTAGGAAAATGACACCATATTCAACAAATGGTGCTGGAATAATTGTCAAACCACATGTAGAAGAATGAAACTGGATCCTCATCTCTCACCTTACTCAAAAATCAACTCATGATGAATCAAAGACTTAAATCTAAGACCTGAAACCATAAAAATCATAGACGATAACATCAGAAAAACCCTTCTAGACACTGACTTAGGCAAAGACTTCACGACCAAGAACCCAAAAGTAAATGCAACAAAAATAAAGATAAATATACAGAAGTTAATTAAGCTAAAGAGCTTCTGCATAGCAAAAGAAATAATCAGCAGAGTAAACAGAGTAAGCAATCTTCAGATTCAATGCAATTCCTGACAAAATATCAACATCATTTATCAAAGAATTAGAAAAAATTATAAAATTCATATGGAACCAAAAAGGAGCCCAAATAGACAAGGCAATCCTAAGCAAAAAGAACAAAGCTGGAGGCACCACATTATCTGACTTCAAATTATACTACAAGGCTATAGTAACTAAAACAGCATAATACTGGCACAAAACTAGACACACAGACCAATGGAACAGAATAGAGTATCCAGAAATAAAGCCAAATGCCTATAACCAACTGATCTCTGACAAAGCAAAAACACACACTGGGGGGGAGAAAAACCTATTCAATAAATGGTCCTGGGAGAATTGGACATCCACATGCAGAAGAATGAAACTGGATCCTCATCTCTCTCACCATATACAAAAATTAGTTCAAAATGGATTAAAGACTTAGATGCAAAATGTGAAACCATAAAAATTCTAGAAGGAAACCTAGGAAAAATCTTTCTGGACATTGACATAAGCAAAGAATTTATGACAAAGACTCCAAAAGCAAACAAAAATAAATAAATAGGACTTGGTTAAACTAAAAAGCTTCTCCACAGCAAAATAAATAATCAGTAGAGCAAACAGACAAGAGTGGGGAAAAAAATCTTCACAAACTATGCATCTGACAAAGGACTAATATCCAGAATCTACGATGAACTCAAATCAGCAAGAAAGAAACAAATAATCTCAAATAAGAAATGGGCAAATGACGTGAACAGACATTTTTCTAAAGAAGATATACAAATGGCGACAAACATATGCAAAAAAAAAAAAAATGCTGTACATCACTAATCATCAGGGAAATGAAAATTAAAACCACAATAAGATATCACCTTACTCCAGTCAGGATGGCCACTATAAAAAGTATTTTTTAAAAAATCAATAGATGTTGGTCCAAACATGGTTAAAAGAGAACACTTACACACTGTTGATAGAAATGTAAATTAGTACAACCTCTATGGAAAACAGTACAGAAATTTCTCAAAGAACTGAAAGTAGATCTACCATTTGATCCAGCAATCCTACTACTACGTATCTACCCAAAGTAAAGAAGTCATTATATCAAAAAGACATTTGCACCCATATGTTTATTGCAGCACAATTCACAATTGCACAGATGTAGAATCAACCTAAGTACCCATTAACCAATGATAGCACTAAAAAAGTGATCTGTATATCATATATATCACATTTATGTATATATCACATATACATGATATACTTATATACATATAAATGTGATATACATGTCACATGGTGTATGTGTGTGTATGCGTGTGTGTGTGTGTGTGTATATCATGAAATACTACTCAGCCATAAAAAGGAACAATATATTGTATTTCACAGCAACTGAGATTGAACTTTAGGCCATTATCCCAAGTGAAGTAACTAAGGAATGGAAAAAGAACAAATATCTCTTGTTCTTGCTTATAGGTGAGAGGTGAGCTATGGATACACAAATGCATGCAGAGTGGTATAATGTACATTATCGACTCAGATGGGGGAAGGTATAAAGAAGAGAGAGGGATGGAAAATTACTTATTGGGTACAATGTACGCTATTTGTGAGATGGACACACTAAAAGCCCAGAATTCACCACTATGCAATTCATCCATGTAACTAAAAACCACTTGCAGCCCCAAAGCTATTGAAATATATATAAATAAATACACTGAAGCACAGAGTAAAACAAACAAAAAATTCTAAATGACCAGTGAAGCATTCCGTGGTTTAACATATACTTGTTTGGAGGTTCATGAGAAAAGCAAAGAGAAGGAGGAGAGAAAAAACATTTAAAGAACTAATAACTGAAAAATTTGCAAACTGGATGAAAACTCTGAATCCACAGATGAAAGAAGCTGAATGAACCCAAGCAAGATAAAATTAACTATACACAAGAATATTATAATAAAATCAATGAAAGTTAGTCATAAAGAGAAATTTCTAAAAGCAGCCAGAAAGAAGGGTTAGATTAAGAGGAACACATATAAGAATTACTTCTTATCAGAAGCAATGAGAGGCAGAAACAATTTTTTTTTTTTTTTTTTTTGAGACGGAGTCTCACTCTGTCGCCCAGGCTGGAGTGCAGTGGCCGGATCTCAGCTCACTGCAAGCTCTGCCTCCCGGGTTTATGCCATTCTCCTGCCTCAGCCTCCCGAGTAGCTGGGACTACAGGTGCCCGCCACCTCGCCTGGCTAGTTTTTTGTATATTTTTTAGTAGAGACGGGGTTTCACCGTGTTAGCCAGGATGGTCTCGATCTTCTGACCTCGTGATCCGCCCGTCTCAGCCTCCCAAAGTGCTGGGATTACAGGCTTGAGCCACCGCGCCCGGCCAGAAACTATTTTAAAGTGCTAAAATAAAAATATATCAAAGCCCAGTGCTTAGTACTCTTTAAAAGTTAGCTAGACTTTTAACTACTTATAGATAGGTATTTCCATTTATCCAATAAACAAACATCTAGTAAGCATTTATTGTGTACCAAACAGTGCTACCTGCTCTTGAGGGGTTCACGATCTGGTAGGAAGATAAATAGGAGAATAAAACAAGCGATAAAGCAAAACCAAATTGTTAAATATCTCAAGTGAAGTGGACAACCTGCCTTCCTAAGAAGAAATTAGTGGAATTTTAAAGACAAGTGAATGCTTATGAGAAAAATAAGGTGAACAAAAGCAATTACAGAGAAGCAACAATATATGCAAAAGCATGTTGCCGAGCAAAATCATAGAGTAGCTCTGAGCAGCAGGAGAATAGGCTGTGTATGAGACAGTGGAGATAAAAGCAATTTGAGAGGTTCCTGCGTTAGATCGCCATAAAAAACTGATATGACATGGCAAATAGTAGGGATTTTTACCCTGAGAATGCTGTGGCATCACTGAAGGACTTTAAATAGAAAAGTAACATGACTGGATTTTCATTTTAGAAGGATCATTCTCATTTTTGAAGAATGGTTTAGAGGCAAGCAGACCAGTTAGGAAGCTAAACAATTTAGGAACTATATAGAGATGGCCTGGATTTCAGCTAATACGGTGGAAATGGAAAAGTATTAACAGAATTTAGTGGCCAAATGACTCCCAATTTTCTGGCATGGGCTATTAATAGAGTTTACTAAAATATTAAGGAAACATTCTACCTTCACAAGCACTATTCACCAATCTTCTAGTCAGAAACTAACTTCCTAAACTGAATTTTATCTTACATGTTAAACTATTGCCCTGCATTTAGGAAACTTCTTTCACATGATTAAGTTAGACTTGATTCAGCACTAATAGAAGTTGCATCCCAAAAGTCAGGGATCAGAACTAAAGATCAGGAAAAAGAAAAAAGATGGGAAAAAAATGCTTTAATTCTTTATATTTCAACCAGGTTGAAATTTAAGCCCGGATTTCTTATCTGTGCCTTAATCACAGTCAAGTTTTCTTTAGTCTTCTAACCTGTAGCACAGGGCTACAACATAACAGAGAGCATAGGGCAAATAGTTTCTGTTCGACAGTTGGGACTTAATCTTATCCACGTGTAGATCCTGCTGAATTTTCCTTGCAGAAATTTGAATTTTTCTGCATAGTTCTGTGAAAATCACTTCTCCCTCCTTACTTTCGCCAGCTCCTTCCTGATCACCAACCTTCTCATCTTAGTTAGTTCAGACCCAAAGGGTATACATATAGTAAGTAAGACACTTCCAGTACTGATTCAAATCAAGGATGTTGCATTAAGTCAACAAATTATTAACTTTTTTTGGCTTCAGTTACTTTATCTACAAAAAGGGGATAAAAATCCTTATCTGCCATAAGATAGGGTAGACCTAGTCAAATCTTCACCCTTCTTATAGTGCCACAATTGATCTATAACTAAGTACAGTCTTTTTTTTTTAACCTCATTTGGTTAAATCATTGATCATAAATTACTGGATAGTTTCTGATCCTTGCTTAACTAGATTAAGAAATTAAACAAGTAAATTTCATGGGATGTACGTAACGTCTGACACTGATTTATAACATAACACAAAGAACCTAATGAAGTCCTGGTACTGATAGACACAGGGTATATTATTTATTATGAAATTCCAGTCATGAATCTGAATTTTAATCAGCTGTCCAAAGAGAAGCAGTTTGCACCCTGCATTGCTTAACTTAGTATATACACAGAAAAATCTGTCTACAGTGATTCATGGGTGCATATAAGGTGCTAAGGTTTTCAATAAATTTTATTCATAAGTATTGTACTTATCATGGCTTTGTGAGCTGTAAATGCTGATGTGGATGATATAATCAGAAACATTCTGATAAACAACATGGAAATACTACATGAATATAATTAACCTGTGTGGAAAGTAGAAAACAAACAAAAAAAAAAACTACAAACTGCACATGGCCACAATCCCTTAGAAGTACTTAAAGAGTAGATAAAATAATATTCCAAATAACATTTTCAGTCCAATTTTGACGACATACAATTAAATGTATGATTCATGTTTACTGGTTTACATTTCAATTCTACAGTAGAGGAAAGCTCATGTCCTTTCGAACCACAGCATTACCTCAGCCTTTTCACATATCATTCTTGTGATAAACTACATCTTTTCCTTTCAGTGGAGAATATAAAGGAACAGACAGAAAGCATTCTCTTAGAAAAAAAAAAAAATATTTAAATGTGATGACCATTTGGTAAACTGAAATAAAAATAATGAGCTTCCATTTCCAAAGTAATAAAATGACTTTTCTTAGACTAATCATTTGTCCCCTTATAAATGTTAGCAATAATAAAAGGTTGTCAGTTCTTAAAAATAAGAAGTGATAATTCACTTTTAAGAAGTAGATTTTGCCAGACTTTCTTTATATCATCTGACACTCTCGACTACATCAAGGCTAGATAAAGTAATAATTATCTATAAAACAATGGACAAGCTAGTCAGTTAAGTAAATTCCTGTCTTAACCTTTAGCAGTAGGAGGAATAGATCAGAATAAAGTAGACTATTAGACTTTTTTTTCAAATATTATTAAATTGAACTGATGATCAAATTCACTTTAAAAGCCATTACAACTAGAATTAACCCAGGAACATAGCTTAGGAGATTTGAGGAAAAGGCCATCATATTCACATTTTATTTTACTCACACTTGTGCAGGAAATAAAAATTCTGAATTGCACAGCACATAACTTGAAGGGGACAAGGGAAGTTGGGTAGAATGTAGACCATTTGTAACTTTATATTTTGATACCCCTCTTACGTTATTCAAATAATCGAAGTAATTACGTTTTACATGAGTGCACGGAGGAAGTGAGGCAGTAGGAAAATGTGAGAAGTGGAAATTGTGATGGTCATGGAATCATGAGTCAGAATCACTTTTTTTCCTATGATAAGTTTTCATTTCTTGCCAGAAGATGCCTAGCAGTCCTGCCCCACCAGAATTGTCTGAAACCTAGAAGAAAGCACATTTTACATTTGGACTAGGAGACACCTTTGCACCTCTGTATTTTCTACAGTGCCTCAACAATTCTAGAATAATTTAGCCCTCAGCCATTACAGTATACATCTATAAGACCTCAGAACAACAAAAGCCATTAGGCACAAAGCTATAGATCAAAATAGTATGGCGCTTACATTAAAAAAAGTCACAGAGACCAATATAATGGAACAGAGAGGCTAGAAATAAACCCACGCATATACGGTCAACTAGTCTTTGATAAAAAACACCAAGAATACAAAACAGGGAAAGGATATTCTCTTCAATAAATGGCATTAGTTGAAATGAATATTCATAGGATATTCATGAAGTTGAATATGTATATTATACCATGTACAAAAATTAACACAAAATGGAATAAAGAATTAAACATACGAGCTGAAACTCTAAACCTCCTAGAAGAAAATAGAGGGGAATAATCCATGACATTGGCCTTGTAATAATTTTTTGGATATTACCCCAAAAGCATAGGCAACAGAAACAAAAATAATCAAGTGGAATTTACTTCACACAGAAAAGGTCCTTCGTAGCAAAGGAAACAGTCAACAGACTGAAAAGGTAAGCTAAAGAATCAGAGAAAATATTGGCAAACCATACATCTGATGAGCTAATATTCAAAATACACTAGGAACTCAAACAACTCAAAAGCAAGTAAACAAATAACCCGATTAAAAATGGGCAAAGGAAATAGGCAAAAGTAAAGACATTTCTCAAAAGAAGACATTTAAATGGCCAACAGGTATATGAAAAAGTGTTCAACATCACTAATCATCAGTGAAATGCAAATCAAAACGATAATGAGATATCACCTCATACCTGTTAGGATGCCTATAACCAAAGAAACAAGAGATAACAAGTTTTGGCAAAGTTGTAGAGAAAAGGAAACCCTTGTATACTTTTGATTGTAATGTAAATTGGTACAGCAGCCATGGAAAACAGTATAAAAGTTCCTCAAAAAATTAAAAATTAAACGATGATACAATCCAGTAATTCCACTGCTAAGTATATATCCAAAGGAAATGAAATCTGTATGTTGAAGAGGAGATATCTATACTCCCATGTTCATTGCAGCATCATTCAACCTCAGTATCTATCAATGGATGAATGAATAAAGAAAACTTTTCATACACACATACACACATGTACACACACACAATGGAATATTATTCAACCTTAAAAAAGAAGAAAATCGTGTCATTTGCAACAACATGGAGGAACCTAGACTACATTATGCTAAGTGAAATAAGCCAGACACAGAAAGATAGATACTACATGGTATCACTTATATGTGGACTCCGAGAAATCTAATTAATAGAAATTCACAGTAGAATTGTGATTACCAGGGGTTGGGTGGAGGGCTGGGGGGAAAGTAGGGAAATGTTGGTCAAAGGCTAGAAACTTGGTTATAAAATGAATGAGTTCTGGTGATCTAATGTGGAGCACTGTGACTATCTTTAACAAATGTTATACATTTGAAATTTGCTAAGAAAGTAGACTTAAGTGGCCGCAACACACAAAAAAAGATAACTACATGAGGTGATGGATATAGTAATTCGCTTGATTGTAGTAATCATTTCACAATGTACATGTATATAAAAATATCACATCGTACCCCTTAAATATATAGAATTTTTTATTTGTCAATTATACCTCAATAAAGCTGAAAACAATTTTTACAAATAAAAAATGCCTTTAGATAAATCTGTAGAGACAGAAAGCGGTTTCATTGTTTGTTGCCTAGGGCTGGGAATAGGAACGGGGATTAGCTGTGAAAGGTCATGAAGGATGTTACAGGGTGATGGAAGTATTCTTAAACTACATTGGGATAATGGCCACACAACTCAGTAAATTTACTAAAAATTATTGAATTGCACACCTAAAATGAGTGAATTTTATGGCATGCAAATTATACTTTAATAGAGTTGGGTTTAAAAAAAAAAAAGATGTTAAGGTAAAACCTTGTCACCTCCGAGCCTACATCAAATCTCTACACAGCTGTGGTTCCAGGAGGCTTCTAAGATAAATTCTGGAAGTTGATAATGAAAATGTTCTTCTCCCCTCAGTATCCAAGAAACAAGCAGGAGAATAACTAATATCAAATCTAAGTCACTAAAATAGCACTTAACAGCTAAGATCCCTAAAAATCTCTTTTCCTCTCTTATATTAATCATTAGGCAGTTTTGATAAGTATATCCAATCAATAAATGACATGTTATAATTTCTGTTATAATTCTCATTTGTATTCTAAATATAATACAGAATAAATACCACATGGAATAAAAAAACTTCATGCTTTAAGCCTTTTAAGTCTGCTGACTCAAATTTATTTCCCCACACAGGTTCAAAAAAAGAAATTGCTTTGTGTTATCAAGCCAGGCCCGCTCATTCCTAATAAAGTGAGCAGACATAGCACACAGAGAGCAGTGCCAGCTAGAGAAGGACTTAGTTCCTCATATCAAGAACTAGTGGCCAGGTGTGGTAGCTCAAGTCTGTAATCCCAACACTTTGGGAGGCCAAGGCAGGAGGATCACCTGAGGTCAGGAGTTCAAGACCACCCTGGACAACATGGTGAAACCCTGTCAAATTAGGTGGCATGGGCCTCTAATCCCAGCTACTTGGGAGACTGAGGCAGGAGAATCGCATGAATCCGAAGGCAGAGGTTGCAGTGAGCCAAGACTGCACCACTGCACTCCAGCCTGGGCGGCAGAATGAGACTCCGTCTCAAAATAAATAAATAAATAAAAAGAACTAGTAACTACAGCAGAACTGCTTAAAGGAGCTTTCTTAGCACCTGCTCCCACCTTCTCTAAGCTAGGTTTAAATTATATGAAGTTTGGGGGATTTGTCTTGATTTCTAAACAGCTGATGAAAAATCATTTTTGTGTTTTTCTTTTCTCTTGGTACAGAATTTCAGTGCCATACGCCTAGCTTTTGTACCTATTACAGGCTGTGTCCCCCCAAAATTGAAGTTCTAACCTGCAGTACCTCAAAATGTGACTATATTTGGAGAGCCATTAAAGTAATTAAGGCAAAATGAGGTCATATGGATGGGTCCAAATCTAATACGACAGCTATCCTTATAAGAAGAGGAGATTAGAACAGGACAACATGCACAGAGAGAACACCATAGAAAAACACAAGGAAAACACAGCCATTGACAATACAAGGAGAGAGGTCTTAGAGGAAACCAGCCCTGCTGACACCTTGACCTCGGACTTCCAGCTTTCAGAACTGTGAGGAAGTAAATTTCTGTTGTTTAAACTACTGAGTCTGTGGTATTTATTATAGCAGCCCTAGCAAACTAATAAAGTGTTCTCCTCTGTTTTCTTGAGTGTTTTTGTTTTGTTTATTCTATCTCAGGCTGTGGTGGGGGTTGGAGGAAGGAGAGGGAGAGGAAGGCCAGGAGCAGTTCTGAAATAAGGAAATGGAAGAGAGAGAAAATTCAACATCAGACATTTCGCATTTTCCCTTTCTGATCACAGCCTCGACAAACTGTTTTTGCCAGAACACCTCATTATCTCTAACTCCTCCCCTCCCTTCTGCCAAGAGTCGTTCTCTGTGACCCAAAGTAATTTACCCCTTCACCTTCTTTTTTTTTTTTTTTTTTTTTTTGAGATTGAGTCTCGCTCTGTTGCCCAGGTTGGACGGGTCACTGCAAGCTCTGTCACCCGGGTTGACGCCATTCTCTGGCCTCAGTCTCCCGAGTAGCTGGGACTGCAGGCACCCGCCACCACGCTCAGCTATTTTTTTTTTTTTTTTTTTTTTTTAATAGAGACGAAGTTTCACCATCGTCTCAATCTCCTGACCTCGTGATCCACCCACCTCGGCCTCCCAAAGTGCTGGGATTACTGGCGTGAGCCACCACGCCCAGCCACCCCTTCACTTTCTCTTCAGCCTCTAATTCTTCTAGATTCTTCTAACTTTATTTGTCTCCCTATCTAGTTAAATCTCAACATCTGCTATTTCAGCAATGGTTTTACTAGAATCACAGAATCTGCTCCTGCTTCCTGGACATTCTGACTGCCCTCTACGTCAATAGTTCCCAAACTCCAGTGTGGACTGACTGAGGCACTAATCAGGGGTGCTTGCGAAAAATACAGATTGCCAACCGACATCTACTAAGGAGGCTCACTGGGGGTGGGGTCCTGGAATTTGCACTTTTCATAATCTTCTCAGGTGATTCTAATGCCCAGCCTGATTTAGGAACTATTAACAATGCCAGTTCTTTACCTTGAATGACCCTAATAATCATTTTCCCCCACTCCTTTACTACCAAGCATGGCTAGAGAACACCAGATTGCCATATCCTCTTTGTGTCAAACTACTTAATATCATCTGGGCCCCCTGGACACCTCAGAACATTTTTAGTGTAGTTTATTGACTTTCCATAGAGTTTTCCCAGCCACTTAACTTACCCCTCTTCTGAACTTTGTTTTATTCTCACACTACTTTCTTTGCTCACCGCAAGAAACATTGCTGCCAGGTTACTAGGAAGATAAGGGTCAGTCGCTTTCAACTGTGGCAGCACAGTAGACCCACCTTGGGAGCATTTAAAAATACTACGATGTGGGCTACCCTCCTAGAGACTCTGGTTTAATTTGGCCTGACACTTGTCTAAACAAAGAACACATACAGTAGTGTCTGGCATAATTCATTGGAGTGAGTAAGATTAAACCTAGGGCACTCAGCTAGGCCAGCCCTGGAGAAGCAGCAGAGATACACATCCACTTCAGGCTCTGGTAAAAGAGTAACCAAGTAGTGGGTATTTTCCCTCAATAACCCAGATATTATTTTATCGTGATTCTATTACTATCTAGCTTTATAACTATGAATGATTGCAAAACTATCAGTGTAGATTGATACTAATTAATAGAAAAAGTAACTCACATTCTAAGTTTCTCATTAAAAAGCTTTTGATAAGAAAGGAAAAATATAACCAAAGATAAGAACATAAACACAATGAATCTGGAATCACTTAATCCTCAACTGTAAGTGAACATCTTATAAGAATCTCATGAGATTGAGCTAATACACGTAAGGCAATTGTAAGTACTGAAAAGTAGTTACATACTATTATTCTGAAATAGTTTTCTATGTCCAAAAGATGGAAACAAATTTAAGGCCTTATTATATCTAGTAGGGTTGCTATTCTTATTTAAACCTCCATTCTTTAACAAAATGTACTAACCCTCGGATTTTATAACCTCTATCAATCCTATGGGGCACTCTGTCATTGAAATGATCCCTCACAGGTGTCCTGAATGGAGAAAAGAGAATGGGACTTTGTACTTTTTCTTTGATCAGTCTTTGCACACAGATAGTTCCCAGCAAGAGGCTGTGATCTTGGATGAGGATACTCTATTACACTGAGGCCAATTCTCAGAGAGGAGCCAGATGAGAAATATCTGCACCAATAATCCCAGAAGCTGGGCGAGTTAGGGGATCAGTTCTGAAAAAGAACTCTAAGTGACTCACCACAGGATCCACCGTCACACAAAGGCTCATTTGCAGGGTTCCTTAGAAGTGAGAAGGTAAAGAAACTGTTTTACTTTCAGCTCTCCCCTAGGCACTCCCTTCATGCAGTACAGACACATAGACCCAGGCAATATCTATTGAAGACAAATCAACACAACCTTAGGCTGTGATCCCTTTCATTATCTGAGGACAATCACACCTTTGTAGGAACCAGCCTCTTCTACAGCATTAAGATGGCATTAGTCTCATCAAGTTCTGGGATCCCTGTTTATTATTCCCTTCAAATCTAACTTCCACAATTCACAGATGCTTTCTGTACCATTTGAAAAATTCCTAATAGCAACGTCATCCAATAAGAAATGCTTACAAAGCATTTTCTTTATATTAATGTTTCATTAGCCCATGATATACCTAGACCTGCAGGGTTGATATCCTAGGAGCTCAGGATATCCTAGGAGCTCAGGTGTGGCCACACTGATATAATCAAAATGATCTCAGTATGCACCTCTATCGCCTGAATAGTCCAGCTTTTTTCCAGTGTAAGCTGCCATCTGTTATCTGCTACTTCAGTCTTGTACAGGTCTAATGTAATATGATCATCACTTATCATATAACCCACCAAATTCAAGAACATTCGGATACCACAGATCTTCCAATATGTCTCAGTTTAATAAAATAGCAAGATTTTTACAACAAGCTATTTATTCTTATGAACTTTTTGTACATATTTCACAGTCTCTTTTTGAAAAGACACTTCACAAAATGAAGGCAGATTTGAGAAGAAAGAGTGGCAGGTCAAACTCCCCAGAACATGTGGAAAAGGAGAGATGAAGTTTGAATCTGACAAGGGGGTACAATGGCTATGCTAAGGGGAGGCTGTGATGGTTATTTTTATGTGTCAACTTCACTGGGTCACAGGATGCACAAAGGGCTGATTAAACACCATCTCTGAGTATGTGTGTATAGATGTTTAGGGAAATGATTAGCATTTGAATTGATGAACTGAGTAAAACCACCCAATATGGATGAACATTATCTAATCCTTTGAGTGCCTAAATGGAAATAAAAGGCAGAGACGTACTGAATTCACCCTCAGTCTGACTATCTGAGTTGTCGATATTTTCCTGCCCTGGTCACTCCTGGTTGTCAAGCCTTTGAACACAGACTGGATTCTATACCACACTCTCTTCAGCTCTTAGGTCTTGAAATTACATCACTGACCTTCCTGGGTCTCCAGTTCACAGATGGCAAATCGTGGAACTTCTCAGCCTCCATCACTGCATGAGTCAATACCTTACAATAAATCTCTTTCTAGAGAAATGGAAAATCGTTTATATCATTACTTAAGAATTAGAAAGGATGTCTGTGCACCTGAAGGAAGTTTCTGATTATTCAGAAATAAGCAATGCAGTTTCCTTCCTAGTGCTAAATAACTGAAGATTGATGAGAAGTTTCATTCCAGTTTTTGTTTATGTGTCTATGTCCAGTTTGGATAGAATTGCAGGTACTATACTTAAAATCTTTTTTCTCATCATTTACATTTTTTGGAGGAAAAATCCATGTGTTGCAAGGATCGTGAAACAAAGGAGAGAAAAACAACTTCACAGACCAGAAGTTCTTCAATACCATATTTAATGGCTCTACATTTCAATTTTGTTCTGTCCTCTCAAATACATTTTATGAGGCTGTGCTGTTATGTGTGAATGATGGCATAATGTCAGATAAAGAAATATATATCTTATTATGTTTTATTTTACATAATTGAACCATCTACAATAGCATTGCTTCAGAAATAAAGACAAATGATTTAACTTTTTAATTAAGCTTTAAAACCCCTAATTAAATGCCTAAATTGCAAAGAACCATTTCAGTCTAAATTGTCTTTAGTTTGCTGTGTGTGGATTTTCCTATTGCATGGTGACTGCCAGAGAAAGTAACACAGAGCTATAAATCAAATTCACACTTGGTAATTGGTACCATTAATGTATCTTTCATTATCCAGCAAGACAAAAACAGAACGTATAATGCTCCAGGTATGACATAAACTGACTCATATGGTGTGCCAGTACTTTCTCTTGCACTTGAAACTGGAAGTCTACTGGGCAATATATGCCTGTGTAATTGGTGGCCTGGAAAACTTGTCAGGACATGACCAAATGGCTGACTGGGTCTACATGGATCTGGATGTATTTTACAGTATCTGAAGGTATTTTTTTAAAACATGGAATTTTCAGAACAACCAAAGTCATTCAAAAGACTCATGAGTACCCACATTTATGTTCTATGCCAGAACACTTACTCTTATAGATACCTTCTTGCATTTAACTGAATATCACTGCTTTGAATTTGACAGAAATGGGGAGATACAGGGGCAGTACAGACACCATGGCCCAGGCAATACCTACTGAAGCATTAGACAGAATTTTTATCTATTTGAAAAAACTGGCGGTTCCAAGATGGCCAAACAGGAACAGCTCCAGTCTACGGCTCCCAGCATGAGCGACATAGAAGACAGGTGATTTCTGCATTTCCAACTGAGGTACGGGGTTCATCTCACTGGGGCTTGTCAGACAATGGGTGCAGGACAGTGGGTGTAGTCCACTGAGCATGAACCAAAGCAGGGCAAGGCATCACCTCACCCGGGAAGCCTAAGGGGTCAGGGAATTCTCTTTCCTAGCCAAGAGAAGCTGTGACAGATGGCACCTGGAAAATCAGGTCACTCCCACCTTACTACTGTGCTTTTCCAATGGTCTTAGCAAAGGGCACACCAGAAGATTATATCTTGTGCCTGGTTCGCAGGGTCCCATGCCAACAGAGCCTCGCTCATTGCTAGCACAGCAGTCTGAGATCTAACTGCAAGGTGGCAGCAAGGCTGGGGGAGGGGCACCCGCCATTTCTGAGGCTTGAATAGGTAAACAAAGTGGCTGGGCAGCTCAAACTGAGTGGAGCTCCCCTCAGCTCAAGGAGGCCTGCCTGCTTCTGTAGACTCCACCTCTGGGGGCACTGCATAGCCAAACAAAAAGCAGCAGAAACCTCTGCAGACTTAAATGTCCCTGTCTGACAGCTTTGAAGAGAGTAGTGGTTCTCCCAGCATGGAGTTTGAGATCTGAGAACGGACAGACTGACTCCTCAAGTGGGTCCCTGACCCCCAAGTAGCCTAACTGGGAGGCACCCCCCAGCAGGGGCAGACTGACACTCCACATGGCTGGGTATCCCTCTGAGATGAGGCTTCCAAGGGAACTATCAGGCAAAAACATTTGCTCTTCAGCAATATTTGCTGTTCTGCAGCCTCCGCTGCTGATACTCAGGCAAACAGGGGCTGGAGTGAACCTCCAGCAAACTCCAACAGACCTGCAGCTGAGGGTCCTGACTGTTAGAAGGAAAACTAACAAACGGAAAGGACATCCACACCAAAACCCCATCTGTACATCACCATCATCAAAGACCAAAGGTAGATAAAACAACAAAGATGGGGAAAAAACAGAGCAGAAAAGCTGAAAATGCTAAAAATCAGAGCGCCCCTCCCCCTCCAAAGGAACGCAGCTCCTCACCAGCAAGGAAACAAAGCTGGACGGAGAATGACTTTGACGAGCTGACAGAAGAAGGCTTCAGATGATCAAACTTCACCTAGCTAAAGGAGGAAGTTTGAACCCATCACAAAGAAAATGAAAACCCAAAAAAGATCAGAAGAATGACTAACTAGAATAACCAGTGTAGAGAAGTCCTTATATGACCTGAAGGAGCTAAAAACCACGGCGCAAGAACTACATGATGCATGCACAATCTACAGTAGCCAATTTGATCAACTGGAAGAAAGGGTATCAGTGACCGAAGATCAAATGAATGAAATGAAGCAAGAAGAGAAGTTTAGAGAAAAAAAGAGTAAAAAGAAATGAACAAAGCCTCCAAGAAATATGGGACTATGTGAAAAGACCAAATCTACATCTGATTGGTGTACCTGAAAGTGATGGGGAGAATGGAACCAAGTTGGAAAACACTCTACAGGATATTATCCAGGAGAACTTCCCCAACCTAGCAAGGCAGGCCAACATTCAAATTCAGGAAATACAGAGAACAACACAAAGATACTCCTTGAGAAGAGCAACTCAAAGACACATAATTGTCAGATTCACCAAAGTTGAAATGAAGAAAAAAATGTTAAGGGCAGCCAGAGAGAAAGGTCAGGTTACCCACAAAGGGAAGCCCATCGGACTAACAGTGGATCTCTCAGCAGAAACTCTACAAGCCAGAAGAGAGTGGGGGCCAATATTCAACATTCTTAAAGAAAAGAATTTTCAACCCAGAATTTCATATCTAGCCAAACTAAGCTTCATAAGTGAAGGAGAAATAAAATCTTATACAGACAAGCAAATGCTGAGAGATTTTGTCACCACCAGGCCTGCCCTACAAGAGATCCTAAAGGAAGCACTAAACATGGAAAGGAACAACCAGTACCAGCCACTGCAAAAACATGCCAAATTGTAAAGACCATCAATACTAGGAAGAAACTGTATCAACTAATGAGCAAAATAACCAGCTAACATCATAATGACAGGATCAAATTCACATATAACAATATTAACCTTAAATATAAATGGGCTAAATGCTCCAATTAAAAGACACAAATTGGCAAACTCGATAAAAAGTCAAAACCTATCAGTGTGCTGTATTCAGGAGACCCATCTCACGTGCAGAGATACACATAGGTCCAAAATAAAGGAATGGAGGAAGATCTACCAAGCAAATGGAAAACAAAAAAGGCAGGGGTTGCAATCCAAGTCTCTGATAAAAGAGACTTTAAACCAACAAAGATCAAAAGAGACAAAGAAGGCCATTACATAATGGTAAAGGAATCAATTCAACAAGAAGAGCTAACTATCCTAAATATATATGCACCCAATACAGGAGCACCCAGATTCATAAAGCAAGTCCTTAGAGACCTACAAAGAGACTTAGACTCCCATATAATAATAATGGGAGACTTTAACACCCCATTGTCAATATTAGACAGATCAACGAGACAGAAAGTGAACAAAGATATCCAGGAATTGAACTCAACTCTGCACCAAGTGAATCTAATAGACATCTACAGAACTCTCCACCCCAAATCAACAGAATATACATTCTTCTCAGCACCACATCGCACTTATTCCAAAACTGACTACATAGTGGGAAGTAAAGCACTCCTTAGCAAATGTAAAAATAACAGAAATTATAACAAACTGTCTCTCAGACCACAGTGCAATCAAACTAGACCTCAGGACTAAGAAACTCAATCAAAACCGCTCAACTCCATGGAAACTGAACAACTTGCTCCTGAATGACTACTGGGCACATAATGAAATGAAGGCAGAAATAAAGATGTTCTTTGAAACCAATGAGAACAAAGACACAACAAACCAGAATCTCTGGGACATATTTAAAGCAGTGTGTAGAGGGAAATTTATAGCACTAAATGCCCACAAGAGAAAGCAGGAAAGATCTAAACTGATACCCTAACATCACAATTAAAAGAACTAGAGAAGCAAGAGCAAACGCATTCAAAAGTGAGCAGAAGGCAAGAAATAGCTAAGATCAGAGCAGAATTGAAGGAGATAGAGACACAAAACAACCCTTCAAAAAATCAATGAATCCAGGAGCTGGTTTTTTGAAAAGATCAACAAAATTGATAGAACACTAGCAAGACTAATAAAGAAGAAAAGAGAGAAGAATCAAATAGACGCAATAAAAAATGATAAAGGGGACATCACCACCGATCCCACAGAAATACAAACTACCATCAGAGAATACTTTCAACACCTATATGTACATAAACTAGAAAATCTAGAAGAAATGGATAAATTCCTGGACACATACACCCTCCCAAGACTAAACCAGGAAGAATTTGAATCCCTGAATAGACCAATAACAGGTTCTGAAATTGAGATAATAATTAATACCCTACCAACCAAAAAAAGTCCAGGACCAGATGGATTCACAGCCAAATTCTACCAGAGGTACAAAGAGGACCTGGTACCATTCCTTCTGAAACTATTCCAATCAATAGAAAAAGAGGGAATCCTCTCTAACTCATTTTATGAGACCAACATCATCCTGATACCAAAACCTGACAGAGACACATAAAAAAAGAGAATTTTAGACCAATATCCCTGATGAACATTCATGTAAAAATCCTCAATAAAATACTGGCAAACCGAATCCAGCAGCAGCACATCAAAAAGCTTATCCACCATGATAAAGTGGGCTTCATCCCTGGGATGCAAGGCTGGTTCAACATTCACAAATCAATACACGTAATCCAGCATATAAACAGAGCAAAAGACAAAAACCACATGATTATCTCAATAGATGCAGAAAAGGCCTTTGACAAAATTCAACAGCCCTTCATGCTAAAAACTCTCAATAAATTCGGTATTGATGAGACGTATCTCAAAATAATAAGAGCTATTTATGACAAACCCACAGCCAATATCATACTGAATGGGCAAAAACTGGAAGCATTCCCTTTGAAAATGGGCACAAGACAGGGATGCCCTCTCTCCACATGCACTCCTATTCAACATAGTGTTGGAAGTTCTGGCCAAGACAATCAGGCAGGAGAAAGAAATAAAGGGCATTCAATTAGGAAAAGAGGAAATCAAATTGTCCCTATTTGCAAATGACATGTATATTTAGAAAACCCCATTGTCTCAGCCCAAAATCTCCTTAAGCTGATAAGCAACTTCAGCAAAGTCTCAGGATATAAAATTAATGTGCAAAAATTACAAGCATGCTTATACCCCAATAACAGACAAACAGAGAGCCAAATCATGAGTGAACTCCCATTCACAATTGCTTCAAAGAGAAACAAAATACCTAGGAATCCAACTTACAAGGGATGTGAAGGACCTATTCAAGGAGAGCTACAAACAACTACTCAAAGAAATAAAAGAGGACATAAACAATTGGAAGAACATTCCACGCTCATGGATAGGAAGAATCAATATCATGAAAATGGCCATACTGCCCAAGGTAATTTAAAGATTCAATGCCATCCCCATCAAGCTACCAATGACTTTCTTCACAAAATTGGAAAAAAAACTACTTTAAAGTTCATATGGAACCCAAAAAGAGCCTGCATTGCCAAGACAATCCTAAGCCAAAAGAACAAAGCTGTAGGCATCACGTTACCTAACTTCAAACTATACTACAGGGCTACAGTAACCAAAACAGCATGGTACTGTTACCAAAACAGAGATATAGACCAATGGAACAGAACAGAGCCCTCAGAAATAATACGACACATCTACAACCATCTGATCTTTGACAAACCTGACAAAAACAAGAAATGGGGAAAGGATTCCCTATTTAATAAATGATGCTAGGAAAACTGGCTAGCCATATGTAGAAAGCTGAGACTGGATCCCTTCCTTACACCTTATACAAAAATTAAGTCAGAATGGATTAAAGACTTAAATGTTAGACCTAAAACTATAAAAACCCTAGAAGAAAACCTAGGCAATACCCTTCAGGACATAGGCATGGGCAAGGACTTCATGTCTAAAACACCAAAAACAGTGGCAACAAAAGTCAAAATTGACAAATGGATCTAATTAAACTAAAGAGCTTCTGCACAGTAAAAGAAACTACCATCAGAGTGAACAGGCAACCTACAGAATGGGAGAAAAGTTTTGCAATCTACTCATCTGACAAAGGGCTAATATCCAGAATCTACAAAGAACTCAAACAAACTTACAAGTAAAAATCAAACAACCCCATCAAAAAGTGGGCAAAGGATATGAACAGGCATTTCTCAAAAGAAGACATTTATGCAGCCAACAGACACATGAAAAAATGCTCATCAGCACTGGCCATCAGAGAAATGCAAATCAAAACCACAATGAGATACCATCTCACACCAGTTAGAATGGCGATCATTAAAAAGTCAGGAAATGACAGGTGCTGGAAAGGATGTGGAGAAATAGGAACACTTTTATGCTGTTGGTGGGACTGTAAACTATTTCAACCATTGTGGAAGAAAGTGTGGTGATTTCCCAAGGATCTAGAACTAGAAATACCATTTGACCCAGCCATCCCATTACTGGGTATATCCCCAAAGGATTATAAATCATGCTGCTATAAAGACACATGCACACATATGTTTATTGCAGCACTATTCACAATAGCAAAGACTTGGAACCAACCCAAATGTCCATGAATGATAGACTGGATTAAGAAAATGTGGCACATATAACCATGGAATACTATGCAGCCATAAAAAAGGATGAGTTCGTGTCCTTTGTAGGGACATGGATGAAGCTGGAAATCATCATTCTCAGCAAATTATGGCAAGGATAAAAACCAAACACCTTATGTTCTCACTCATAGGTAGGAATTGAACAATGAGAACACTTGGACAGAGGAAGGGGAACATCACAGATCAGGGCCTGTCGTGGGGTGGGGCGAGGGTTAGCATTAGGAGATATACCTAATGTAAATGATGAGTTAATGGGTGCAGCACACCAACATGGCACATGTATACATATGTAACAAATCTTCACGTTGTGCATATGTACCCTAGAACTTAAAGTATAATTTTAAAAAAAGAGAGAGATGGTACCGTTCTGATAATAAAAAAAAAAAAGAAATAAGATAAAACTAAAGCTCAGAGAGATTAAGTAAACTATTTAAGGTGATTCAAGTAGGAAGTGGCAGAACAAGGATTTAAAGTCAGGTTCTCAAACCAAATTGTTCAGTAAGACATCCTTATCTGTAAGAAAAATGCAAGTGAAAGCCATACTGAGACACCATTGCACAACTATTAGAATTGGTACAATTAAAATACACTATTAAGTGATGGCAAAGTACATGAAAACCAGAACTCTCATTCATTGCTGGAGCCAGAGGCAGCGTGTAAAATGACATAGCCACTTTGGAAAGTAGTTGGGCAGTTTATTATAAAAGTATGCCTTTACCATATAACCCAGTAATTCCATCCGTAGGCACTTATCCAAGTAAATTAAAACATATTTTCATGAAAATTCCATACACAAATATTTATATTACCTTTATTCCTAATCACCAAAAACTAGAAACAACTCAATTATCCTTTAACTGGTGAGTAAACTGGGGTCTGTTCATGGAATGGAATTCTACTCAGCAATAAAAAAAAAATGGAACTACTGATATGTGCAATAACATGGATGAATCTCAGACGTATTTTGTCAAGTGAGAGAAACTAAGCTTGAAAGTCTGTGTGTTCGTTATTTCTTTTAAATGACATTCTAGAAGAGGCAAAACAGACGAAAAAAGGGGACAGACAAGAAGTCAGTGTTTGCCGGGATCTAGACATGTGGAGAGCAGCTGACCACAGAGGGACATGGGGAAATTTTGGAGGTAACAGACCTATTCTACATCTTGATTCCATGAAAAACAAAGGGCATAGATTCAGGACTATTTTGGTATACCAGATGATTCTGACACAAAGCCAAATTTGAAGAGTTTAGTGAACTAAAGCAGTCATTTTATTTTTTTCTATTTTAAGTTCTGGGATGTGCAGAATATGCAGGTTTGTTCCATAGGTATACCTGTGCCATGGTGGTTTGCTGTACCCATCAACCTATTGTCTAGGTATTAAGCCCCATGTGCATTATTTGTCCTAATGCTCTCCCTCCCCTTGTCCTCCACCCCATGAAAGGCCCTAGTCTGTGTTGATCCCCTCCCTCTGTCCATGTGTTCTCATTGTTCAACTCCCACTTATGAGTGAGAACACGTAGTGTTTAGTTCTGTCCTGTGTTAGTTTGCTTTTTCAAATTCAGTATTTCCTCACTTTGGCATGTTCAGACCAGGTGTCACAATTAATGGATTACTACTAACAATTTAAGAAATTTGGAAATAGTTATTATTTTTAAATAGTTGATTACTGTTATACTTAAAGATGATTCAAAGTTAATTCAAAATAATGTCTTCTTGTTGTTTGCTTCCTTGCCTGCAGAAAAGCTCTTTTGGTTAAAATAGAGAGAAAAAGGTAGAGTTGTAGTTAGTGGTCATACTCCACAAAATCTGGATTTGATGGACATGCTAGTAACCGCTGTGCTGTGCTGAGTTGCCCCTTTCACTTTCACAGAAGCTAGCTGACAGTAACTACATCTGTACCATTACATGTAATCACAGCTGTCTACAACCTCGAAAAGGTCTTGCAGCTCTTTTAAATCCTTTGTTTTATCTAGACTAGATATGGTTTGGAAAAGCAATGACATGTACATATAGAGTGTGTGTGTGTGTATGTGTGTGTGTGTGTGTGTGTGTGAAGGGTAAGAATCACAATATGTCTTCTGAAAATAGAAAAAAAAATTTGTCTATTTCAATTGTACTCAATTTTAACCCCTACATAATTCTAGTGAATAAAACTATGACTGATGTTTGAAACAAAATAGTTCTATAGAGACAATTTAATACATTTCAAAAACACTGAGACACAAATTAATGACTAAAGTAAACTGAAAGAGGAATATGAACCAAAACTAGATGTTTTCTTGTGACTCAAAGTAAAAATATTTAAATTCCCAGCTGAGGAACATAGGGCATCCTCCCTAAAAACAGTACTCAAACTTAATTATGCATAAGAATTATTAAAATAACCCATCTGTAGTATATGCTGTGATATATTGTCCAGATCTCACCCACAAGACCAATGCATTCTTTCTTCCAGCTGCTGGTAGTATTGACTGCTGAAAACTCATAGCTAAAAACTCCAGGCATTCCTTCTGCCAAAGGGAGTTGCCTGAACCAAGGTTACAGCCTTGGATGCTAGCAAATGACAGCAACCTAATGCAAACTCAACAAGCAGTAGTCCCAATTGCAGTTGCTTTGCCAAATGTGATATTTCTGCTACAGAATACAAGCATAGCCATCTTTGATTTGGCAAATGCAATCTTTTCCATTCCTATCAAAAAAGAGTATCAGAGTCACTCTGCATTCCCATGAGATGAATAACAATTTACACTAAGGTATTTCCCAAAGGCTATGTTAACTCTCCCATCTTCCATCACAATGTAATTCAAACAGACCTGGACCATATGAACATTCCACAGGACATTTAATTGGTGCATTATATTCATGAGATCATAGTAATTGGATCAGATGAGCAAGAAGTGGCATGTATGATTGATTCCTTGGTAAGAAATACTCACTCCAGAATGAGGAAGATAAACTAAGAAGATTTAGGGGCCTACCACACCCATTAAGGTTCCAGGGGTCCAGTGATCTGAGATGTACTGAGACATGCTTCAAGAATAAAGGAAAAATCGTTACTCCTCAGAATGTTCATCATCAGGCAAGTGATACACAAATGTTTAATCATCTGTCAGGGCTCTGCATGTTCTGAAGACAGCATATTTGACACTTGGGAATACTATTCTGACCCATCTGACCAATTTGTGCTTCTGACATAGAAGCAAACAACTTTGAATTGAACTCAGAACAAGAAATAGTTAAGCATTAGGCTTAGGCTGTGGTATAAACGGTCCTGCCACATGGGACACAATTCATCTCAGAGCCTATGGCACTAGAGGTATCTATAATGAGAAAAAAATGCTATGTGAAGCTTATGGCAAGATCCAGCAGAAGAATCACAATACAGATCCTCTAGGGATCTGGTACAAGACCATGCCACCTGCAGCAAAGAACTATACACCTTTCAACAACCTCTGGCATGTTGCTGCACCTAGTGGATATGTAGTATCTGACCTTAAGAAATCAACAGGTCCTAGAACTGCCTGTTGTAAGTTGTACACAGTTAGATTTACCAAGTTACAGGTTAATGCAATAACAATGTACCTTTAGAGAGAGCAAGTCATTAGAACTGGCATGAATGAGACTAGAGGGTGCAAGTAAGCTGTGCAAGCAAGTGCTTCAGACTTTCATGTCATCCCCACTTTTATTTGTGCCTCTCCAACAGCTCACACCTGTTGCTGGGGGTGAAGTTGGAGAAGGAGCCTATATGATCAGCTTTTTGTTTATGGAGAAGGAAAAATACTGAGCTTGGTTGACAAATGGGTCTTCTCAGTATGTGTGTGCAAGCCACAGATGTACAGCTAAGCTGCTGCATTATAACCCCACTCAGGGATGGCCTTAAAGACAGCAGTGATGGATCATCTCTCAATAAGCAGACTTTGGGAATGCCTAGTCAGTCATTTTGTTGAAAGAAATGTGGCCAAGGAAAGAATATAAGGGAACTCACGAGCAGTGATGAATGGCTTGACTGGTTGATCAGGGACCTAGAAGGAAAAATATTTGAGTATCAGAGAGAAGTCTAGGAGAACCTATAAAAGTGGGCACAAAAGTGTGATAATCATTATATTTCACAGAAATGCCCACCGGAGAGCATCCAATCAAGTACATGACAATGGACAACAGAAAACAATTAAGTAGACCAAATAAGTCAACCAGCTGACATCAGCCAGACTCTATCATCAGCTACCCTACTGCCATTGTTAAAGGAATGGAGATAATGGAGACCACAGTTCAGTATCATTATTTATCTTTCATCAAGGCTTAATTCAGCTACAGGCATTACTAAATGTCCTTCCTGTGAGAAATAGAATCTAACATTGAGGCCCTGATATGACACCATCTCTTACAGAGACTGACCAACCTCTTGATTGCAAGTTGATTAAACTGGACTCTTTATACTCTGTAAGGAGCAGCAATTTATGTTTGTCTTAGTCTAGTTAATATTCTATAAAGGAATACCTGAGGCTGGGCAATTTATAAAGGAAAGAGGGTTATTCAGCTCACAGTTCTTCAGGCTCTGCAAGAAAAATGACACAAGCAGCTACTTCCGGTGAGGGCCTCAGGCTGCTTCCACTCTGGGCAGAAGGTGAAGGAGAGCCGAGGTATGCAGAGACCACATGGCAAGAGAGGAAGCAAGAGAGAGTGAGAGAGAAGGTTCTAGGCTCTTTTTACCAACCAGATTTCACAGGGACTAATACAGTGAGAAATCACTCATCTCCCCTCCACCAGGGAGGACATTAGTCTATTTATGAGGGATTTGCCTCCATGATGCAAACACTTCCCACTAGGCACCACTTCAAACACTGGTGATCAAATTTTAACACAAGGTGTGAGGGATACAGGCACTCAAACTTACAGCATTCTGCCTCTGGCCCCCAAAATTTCATATCATTTTTCTCACATTGCAAAATACCATTATCCTCTCCCAATAGTCCTAAGAGTATTAATTTGTTTTGGCACAAACTTAAATTCCAAAGTGTCATCTGAGACTCAAGGCAACTTTCTTAAAGCTGTGAGTTTGTAAAATCAAAGTCAAGTTATTTACTTCCAAGCCACAATCATGGTTCAGGCATTGGGTAAACTTTCCCATTCCAAAAGGAAGAAATAGACCCAAAGAAAGGGGGACTTGCCTTTCGCAACCCAAACCCAGCAGAACAGACATTAAATCTTAAATCTTCAAAATAATCTTCCTTGACTTCATGTCCCACATTCTAGGCACACTGGTGCCAGTAGTGGGCTCCCAAGACCTTGGGCAGCCCCAACCCCATGGCTTTTCTAGATACAGCCCATGTGACTGTTGTAATGGTTTGGAGTCCAATGCCTGCAGCTTTTCTAGGGTGAGGCTGCAGACTGCCAATGGCTCTCTAATTCTAGGGTCTGGAGGGTGGCACTTGTACTCCCATGACTCCACTAGGCACTGCTATCATAGAGGTTCTCTGCACTGTCTTCACCCCTGCCTCAGACTTCTGCCTGGGTACTCAATATATTCCTGAAATCTAGGTGGAAGCTGCCAAGCCTCCATGGCTTTTGTGTCCTTGGCCCCTGCAGTCTCAATATCATGCAAATGTTGCAAAGGCTTATAGCATAGGCCCTTCAGAGCAGTGACCTGAGCAGTACTTTTGGCCAATTGAGCCTTGGCTGGTGGTGGAGCAGCTGGGATACAGGAAGCAGCATCCCAAGGTGGCTCAGGGCAGTGGTACTGTGGGCTGTTCCCCTGAAACCATTCTGTTCTCCTGTGCCTCTGGGCCTATGATAAGAGATGCTGCCTCAAAGATCTCTGAAATGTGTTCATGGCCATTTTCCCATTATTCGATTTGCACCTTGCTCCCTTTAGTCATGTTAATCTCTTCCGCAAGTGGTTGCTCCATAACACTCTTAGATTTATCTCTCCTGAAAATGCTGTTTCCTTCTCTAATACATCCAGGTTGTGAATTTTCCAAATACTTACACTCTGCTTCCTTTTCAATTATAAATTCCACCTTTAGATTATTCCTCTGCTGCAGCATCTGTATCTGATTCTAAACTCATAAAAGCAGCCATGCCACCTTTTGAATGCTTTACTGCTTAAAAACTTCTTCCACCAGATAATCTTGGTCATCTGTCTTAATTTCAGCTTTCCACAAAGCCCTAGGTCACAGACACAAGGCAATCAAGGTCTTTATTAAGGTGTAACATGAATGACTTTTGTTGTAGTTCTCAATCATTTTCTCATTTTCATCTGAGACTTCCTCAACATGGAGTTTACTGCCTATATTCTATCAAAATTTTTATTGTAAGCAGTGACCAGACTGATCATAACCAGTTTCTAAGAAGTTCCAAACTTTCCTTCATATTCCCATCTTCTTCTGAGTCCTCTAGACTCTTCAAACATCTGCCCATTACCCAGTTCCAACGTATCTTTCATATTTTCAGGCATCTTTATAGCAACACCCCACTCCTCAGTGCCAATTTTCTCTTAGTCCATTCAGTATTGCAACAAAGGAATACCTGAGGCAGGGTAATTTATTTTTTGCTTAAAGTGGTGGGGAATTTTTGTTAATGGCTATTTAGACTATACAAGAAGCATAATGCCAGAAGCATAATGCCAACACCAGGCTGCCTCCTGTCATGGCAGAAGGTGAGGGGAGCCAAAGTATACAGAGATCACATGGCAAAAAGAAAGTAAGAGAGACTGAAAGGGGAAATGCCAGGTTCTTTCTAACAACCAGCTCTTGTGGGAACTAACAGAGTAGAAACTCACCCTTTACAGAGAGGGCATTTAGTCTGTTCATGAAGGGTGCACTCCTATAACCAAAACACCTCCCACCGAGCACCACCTCCAACATTGGGGACCAAATTTCAATATGAGATTTTTGGGGACATAAACAAACTACAGCAATCTTAAATGAAAATGACCATACTGTAGGTATGAATTTGCCTACCACACCAGCAAAACCTCAGCCGATCCCACTATATGTTGGCTTATAGAGTTTAAGAACCAGCAACATCGTTTTCTGCAAAATATAGCCTCAGACTAATGAACTCACTTTGAAGCAGAGGAGATAGAGCAGTGGGCACAAAATGATGAGATCTACTGGCACTGTCGTTGTCCATGTTACTCAATGGTTATCAGCCTGAGAGAGTGGTAAAGGAGCTTTTTTAAGGTGAAACTGAGATATCAGCTCGAAGATGCTACCCTAAGAGGCACCATTCTTTATAGGGCAAAATACATCCTAAATTAATCCCTATTGTATGGTACTGCATCCTTACTAAGTAGAATACACAGATCTAGGAACTAAAGGATAGAAGTCAAAGTAGCATCACTTCTTGACCTACAACTTCAAAGTTTATAATTCTAGAGGATGTGGTTTCCCAGAATAGAAAAGCTTCCAACAGAGGATACAGTAAAAGTCCTATTGAACTTTAAGGAATGGCTGATGCCCTGTCGTTATTTCAGTTTCTTCACCACAGATAACAGGTTGCAAGGAAAATAATGATCATATCTGCAGGTGCAATCAACCTGATCCTCAGGAAAAGGCAAGGATACTATTACACAATGGCCACAGGAAAGAATACATCTGGCACCCAGGTGGTCTATCAGGGTCTCTGTGGTATTTCCCTTCCCAATTTTGTTGGTAAATGAATAAGTGCAACAACCACAGTCTAAGAAAAACATACTTACCAGAGACTCGCACCCCTTTGGAATGAGGGTTTGGTTTACTCAAACAAGTAATCCTCCTAGACCAGCAAAGATACTAGCCAATATAAGAGGAATCTAGAGTAGATGATAGAGGAAGGAGAAAATGAGTACTCATTGCATTCTCAAGAGTAGTTTCAGTAACTGGGACTATAATTTATCTTACTACCTTCCTCTCAAAAGTTTCTCCAGAACACAGACCACTCAGAATCCTGGGCAGATTTTACCAATGAGGTGAATTTGCTGGTTGAAACAAGTATACCCAACTAGTGTAAGGGATGGATTATAGTCGTTGCTTCGGACAGAGGCACTCATTCCTCCAGCCATGGGGTATGTTAACTACTGATGTGGATGATTACAATTGTCTTTAGCTAAAGGAAACTACCTAATCCAAGGTCACACTCCCACCTCAATCATATTCAAAAATTGCTCAATACAAGAATACAAAGACCTGTTCCTTTTGTCTCAGTTCAAGAAACTCTAAAGGGCCTCAAGAGGTGAGATCAAAAAATCTGTAATTGTAATGAATACCCTTAGGATATTCTTGTGCTGGTGGACCAAGGATCATACTTTGAGAAACAGTGCATTCAATAAGCCGGAATCTATGGATGAGCTATAACTTGGTATCATGAAAGTAAAATATCTGGCATTCTGTTGACACAATCCATAGGGTTTCCTCCATACCCTTACACTCCATACCCTTACACTCAACTTCCAGGATAAAATTTCAATGTCAATTAGAAGTCCTAACTATGTCCAGGCACAATGGCTCAAGCCTGTAATCCCAGAACTTTGGGAGGCCAATAGGGGTGGATCACCTGAGGTTAGGAGTTCAAGACCAACCCGGCCAACATGGTAAAACTCCATCTTTACTAAAAATACAAAAATCAGCTGGGCATGGTGGTGGACACCATCAATCCCAGCTACTCAAGAGGCTGAGGCAGGAGAATCGCTTGAACCCAGGAGGCAGAGGTTGCAGTGAGCTGAGATCATGTCATTTCACTCCAGCCTGCATAACAGAGTGAGACTCCATCTCAACAACAACAACAACAACAACAACAACAACAACAACAACAACAACAAAAGAAGCCCTAACGATGGTGCTGAAAATAAGCCCATCACCTCCCTGGAAAGATCCTGGCCTACCTGGGAATCAAACTAATCTCATACCCTCTGTGCTTTCTGTTACCCTATTTCTACTGCCCCAGTAACAGAGCCACCATCTTAAAGGAAGGAATTCCACAGTATGAAAGTTATCACATTATTTATTATTGATATTTCCTATATTTAGACTCAAGTGAGTGTGATTAGAGCATCAGGTAAATCAACTAAGCCCAAGGCATACAAACAGAATGATGATTATACATTCTAACCTTTTATCTTTCCAATTCACTTTTCCAAAAACAGTTTCTCCAACTCCTGCCTGAGCAGAAATTACTGCAGTAATTACTGCCATTTACCTTTCTCACTATTACAACAAAGGTATTTAAACATCTGGGTCTACTAATCTGAATTTGGACCTGTTAATATTAGTATCTTTCCTTAGGATTTGTTCCCAGAAAAATCTATTCTTCCCACCCATCCTTCCTAGGAGTCTTCTGATTCTACCTTTTTTCTCAATATTGATATGATCTCTACTTCTCATAAAAGCTTAGTAGATCAAGTTTTTTATAAAGCCATAAGAAAAGCAGTGAAGAAAACTTGGGTCCATCTTTAATTTCTGGATCCAAAATGTCTTAATCTGTTAGTGCTGCTATAACAAAAACTTGAGACTGGGTAATTTATTTTTCACAGGAGTTTCAAATCAGGGTATTAAAAATTTTTTTTCTCACAGATTTTGGAGGCTTGAAAGTTCAAGATCAAGATGCTGACATTGAGTAGCTGGTGAATACTTTCTTAATCTATCCACACATGGCAGAAAGGGGGAATCTAGGTCATATCCTCATGTGGCAAAAGGCAGAAGGACATAAAAAGAGAGCTAAATAGTTTCTTCGATCCCTTTTATAAGGTTGCTGTATTGATCTGTTCTCATACTGCTAATGAAGAAATACCTGAGAATGGGTAATTTATAAAGAAAAAGAGGTTTAATGAACTTACAGTTTCACATGGCTAGAAAGGCCTCACAACCATGGCAGAAGGCAAAGGAGGGGCAAAGGCATGTCTTACATGATGGCAGGCAAGAGAGTGTGTTCAGGGGAACTGCCATTTATAAAACCATCATGAGAATCGCATGGGAGAAACCCACCCCCATGATTCAATTACCTCCATTGGGTCCCCCCCAACAACATGTAGAGATTATGGGAGCTTCAATACAAGATGAGATTTGGATGGGGACACAGCCAAACCATATCAGTTGCTACTCTTACTCATGAGGGCTCTGCCCTCATAATTTAGTTCCTTCATAAAGGCCCCACCTCTTTATACTATCACATTGGGGATGAAATTCCAATGTAAATTTTGGAGGAGAGTCAGGCATTCAAACCACAGCACAGGGTTTCTTCAAAAACATATCTTCCTTCTCCATCATGACACACGTGACTATTTAAAACAGAAAGTGAGTAAGTATTTAAGAAATAATTCATTAATTATTCCTTAAGTACTTTTTCCTGCTATTATTATTACCCTGACAATATTGTCCTTAGGAGAACTTTCTGTCAAAACTGCTTTAGGGAATAAATAATAATCACTTTTAAAGTAACTTAATGAGAGCTCTGAAACCATTTTAAAGATCATAGCAAGAAGTTCTGGCTGGAGTAATGGCAGAAAGATGGTAGAGAGATATTTTAGCCCTCATACCAACCCTACCCAAAAACATCCATGAACACAAGTACCTTTGTGGGAACCCAGGAGTCCAGCAGTCAGGTGCCAGCACCCCCTTGGAGAAAAAAGAAAAACTGAGAATCAATGAATTTAAGAAAGTAAGAAAAACAGTTTCACTTTACCTGCATCACTCCTACCCTACCCCCAAGGCAGTACATCTCAGAAAGCTGGTTCAACTCCTTTAGATTGAAAAAAGGTTCTTAACTTTTAACATTTTAGAGTACCCTTTGGCAAATAAATGGGAGACTCTCAACATTCAGCCTGACTGTACAGGATCGAGAGAAGTAATACAGTCCTTAGATTTTCTCTCCCAAGAGGGAACAAAAGGAATGGAATGGGAACATCCATAAAAGGTCTATGGAATACCCAGGGTAACTAGCCAGGTTGAATGAGGAATGTATTTTTCTCCTTCAGCCATGCAGTACAGACTGGAGGAGGTGATCTTTTTCAAAAGCAAAGCAGTAATCCAAAACCTCAAGAAACATGAAAAATCAGGAAAACATTACACCACTAGAAGAACAAAATAGTTTTCCAGTAACTGGCCTCAAATGAATAAAAATCTATGAATTGCCTTGCAAAGCATTCCAAATAATCATTCTAAGGAAGTAAATTCAGTGAGATACAAGAGAACACAGATAGACAATAAAACAAAATCTAAAAAATCAGAAATGAACAAAATCAGAAGTTCAACAAACAGAAATTATAAAACACAGAAATTCTAGAGCTGAAAAATACAATGAATAAAATTTTGAAATTAAAACTGTGAATTTGAGAGAGATCATTTGAAATTAGCCAGTCAGATAAGGAAAAAAGGAATGATAAAAAATAAAGAAAGCCTACAGGAATTATGAGACATCACAAAGTGAATCAAATTATGTGTTATGGAAGTCCAGAAGGAGAAGAGAAAGATAAAGGCTCAAGATGATTATTAAAAGAAATAATGGCAGAAAACATCCCAAATCTTGGGAAGGACATGAACATCCAAATTCATAAAGTTCAAAAGTCACCAAATAGGATTAATCCAAAGAAGATTACATTGAGAAATACTATAATCAAATTATCAAAAGTCAAAGAAAATAAGAGAATTTTGAAATCAGCAAGAGAAAATTGACTTATCACATACAAGTTAGTTTCTATGAAAGTATCAGCTGATTTCTCAGAAGAAACCTTACTGGCCAGGAGAGAGAAGGATGATATATCTAAACTGACAAAAGAAAAACCGAAAAACCTGCTAACCAAGAATACTATATCTGGCAAAGCTATACCTCAAAAAAGAAGAAGAAATAAAAATTTTCTCAGGCAAACTATAGTTGAGGAAGTTTATCATCACTAGACCTGCATTACAAGACATGCTAAAGGACATTGTTCAAGTTGAAATGAAAGGATGCTGATTAACACTTGCTGATAAAAGCATATAGTCAAATTCAGAGTACTCTATGGTGATGCACGTTCACCTCTAGTAGAAAAGTTCAAAGATAAAAGTATTAAAACAACCATAGCTACAATCATATATTAGTGGATACACAATATAAAAACATGCAAATTAGAAATCAATAACAAAATATGGGTACATGACCAAACAAATAAAGGGCATTCAATTAAAAAGAAAGAATCATCATGGCTGACAGGACGCAGGACTAGATTGCAGCTTCAACTCAGGTGAACAGAGCAGCGTGCGGAAGCTCACGTTGTGAATTGTAGCTCCAAATCAACTGCAAGAACAAACCGGCAATCCAGAGAGGACCCACAGACCCTATGAAGGAAGTTGACTGCTCCTCCAGAACCTGGGGGACACTCCAAATACTGTTCAGTGCCCCACCTGCGGAAGTGGGAAAGGGAGAACCTCCCCCCCGAACACACACTCCCCCTGGGGAAACGGAAGGCCTGTTTGTGAGAGAAATTTCCAACCTTACCTGGTGCTGAGTCAATTTAGAGAACCGAGAGAAATACAGGGGTAGAGGAAGCATCAGAAAGGCCCTGGGAGCTCAGTGGGTCCCCAAGCAGGCCATTCCTGCCTGGCACCACAAGGATCCATCAGGAGGGAAGCCAGAGTAGGGGGAAAACACCACAGGGAGAAGGTAATTTCCAGCTGAACTTTGTAGCAATTTGAGTGGGGCAAGAAGCTTCCCGGCTAGAATTCAGAGGAGAGCGCTAATCCAGTGTGCAGACTCCACAGGTAGGGGAGGAACCAAGCCCTTTTCTTTCACAGCTGGCAGGCAGGTAGCCTGGGGCAAGTTCTCAAGCCCGGCTTGCACACTACTGGGAAACAGACTCGGGACTGATAGTGGGGCATGGTGGGAGTGGGACCAACCCTTCGGTTTGTGTGGGAACTGGGTGAGGCCTATGACTGCCAGTATTCCCCCACTTCCCTGACAACCTGCATGACTCCGAATAGGCAGCAATAATCCTCCTAGGTACACAACTCCATTGAACTGGAAACCACATCCCCACCCCCCACAGCAACTGCACCAAGATCTGCCCAAGGAAAATCAGAGCTCAGACACTCCTAGTACTTATCCCATCTGATGGTCCTTCCCTACCCCCCTGGTAGCTGAAGACAAAGGGCATATAATCTTGGGAGTTCTAAGACCCCGCCCACCGCCGGTTCCTCTCCATACTACCACAGCTGATGCTCTCTGGAAAATGCCACGTCCTGGTAGGAGGCCAACCAGCACAAAAATAGAACATTAAATCACAAAAGCTATGAATCGTCACAGAGTCCATTGTACCCTCCTGCTACCTCCACCAAAACAGGTGCTGGTATCCATGGCTGAGACTCATAGACAGTTCACATCACAAGACTCTATGGAGACAACTCCTAGTACCAGCCCAGAGCCAGGTAGACTTGCTGGGTGGCTAGACCCAGAAGAGAGACAACAATCACTGCAACTTGTGCAGTGCAGCTTGTGCAGGAAGCCACATACATAGGAAAAGAGGGAGAATAATACATCAAAGGAACACCCCATGGGACAAAACCATCTGAACAACAGCCCTCAACCCTGGAGCTTTCCTTTGACAGAGCCTATCCAAATGAGAAGGAACCAGAAAACCAACTCTGGTAATATGACAAAATAAGGCTCTTTAAGATCCACAAAAAAATCACACTAGTTTACCAACAATGGATCCAAATCAAGAAGAAATCCCTGAAAAATAATTCAGGAGGTTAGTTATTAAGCTAATCAGGGAGTCACCAGAGAAAGGCAAAACTCAGTACAAGGAAATCCAAAAAAATGATATAAGAAGTGAATGGAAAAATATTCAAGGAAATAGACAGCTTAAAGAAAAAAAGTCAAAAATTCAGGAAACATTGGACAAACTTACAGAAGTGTGTAAGTCTCAGCAATGGAATTGAACAAGTAGAAGAAAGACATTCAGAGCTCGAGCACAAGGTCTTCAAATTAGCCCAATCCAGCAAAGACAAAGAAAGAAGAGAAAGAAAATATGAACAAAGCCTCAAAGAAGCCTGTGATTATGTTAAACAATCAAACCTAAGAATATTCAGTGTTCCTGAGGAAGAAGAGAATTCTAAAGCTTGGAGAACATATTTGGAGGAATAATCAAGGAAACTTCCCCAGCCTTGCTAGAGACCTAGACATCCAAATACAAGACACAAAGAATACCTGGGAAATTCATCGCAAAAAGACCATCACCTAGACACATTGGCATCAGGTTATCCAAAATTAATATGAAGGAAAGAATCTTAAGAGCTGTGAGACAGAAGTGTCATGTAACCTATAGAGGAAACCCTAGCAGATTAACAGCAGATTTCTCAGCAGAAACTCTACAAGCTAGAAGAGTTTGGGGCCCTATCTTCAGCCTCCTCAAACAAAACAATTATCAGCCAAGAATTTTGTATCCAGTGAAACTATGCATCATATATAAAGGAAAGATTCAGTCTTTTTCACACAAACAAATGTTGAGAGAATTCACTACTACCAAGCCACCACTACAAGAACTACTAAAAGGAGCTCTAAATCTTGAAACAAACCCTGGAAACACATCAAAACAGAACCTCTTTAAGGCTTAAATCACGTAAGACAAGAACAAAAATACAAGTTAAAAAGCAAAAACAAAAACAAAAAAACCAAAATAAACAAAAGTACACAGGCAACAACAACACAAAATACCATGATGAACTCCAAGGTACCTCATATCTCGGTACTAACATCGAATGTAAATGGCCCAAATGCTCCACTTAAAAGATACAGAACTGCAGAACGGATAACAACTCAACAACCAACTATCTGCTGCCTTCAGAAGATTCACCTAACACATAAGGACTCACATAAACTTAAAGTAAACAGGTGAAAAGGCCATTTCACGCAAATGGAAACCAAACATAGCAACGGTAGCTATTCTTACATCAGACAAAACAAACATTAAGGCAACAGCAGTTAAAAGAGACAAAGAGGGACATTATACAATCAAGTGGGTTTCATGCCAAGCATGCAGGGATGATTTAACTTATGCAAGTCAATAAATGTGATACACCACATAAACAGAATTAAAAACAAAAATCACATGATTATCCCAATAGATTCATAAAAAGCATTTGACAAAATCCAGCATCACTTTATGATTGAAACTCTCAGCAAAATCGGCATACAAGGGACATATCTCAATGTAATAAAAGCCATCTATGAAAAACCAGCAGCCAACATAATACTGAATGGGGAAAAGGTGAATGCATTCCTTGTGAGAACTGCAAGAAGACAAAGATGCCCGCTCTCAGCACTCCACTTCAACATAGTACTGGAAGTCCTAGCCAGAGCAATGAGACAAGAGAAAGAAATAAAGGGCATCCAAATCAGTACAGAGGAAAACTGTCACTGTTTACTGATTATATGATTGTACACCTAGAAAATCCTCAAGACTCCTCCAAAAATCTCCTAGAACTGATAAAAGAATTCAGCAAAGTTTCTGGATACAAAATTAATGTACACAAATCAGTTGCTCTTCTATACATCAACTGCAACCAAACAGAGAACCAATCAAAAATTCAACCTCTTTTACAATAGCTGAAAAAATAAAATAAAATAAAATACTTAGGAATATACCTAACCAAGGAGTCAAAAGACCTCTACAAGGGAAACTACAAAACACTGCTGGGAGAAATCACAGACAACACAAACATATGGAAACGTGTCCCATGTTCACGGATGGGAAGAATCAATATTGCGAAAATGACCATACTACCAAAAGCAATCTACAAATTCAATGCAATTCCCATCAAAATATCACAACCATTCTTCACAGCATTAGAAAAAACAATTCTAAAATTCACACAGAACCAAAAAAGAGCCCACATAGCTAAAGCAAGACTAAAAAAAAGAACAAATCTGGAGGCATCACACGACCTGATTTCAAGCTATACTATAAGGCCATTGTCACCAACACAGCATGGTACTGGCATAAAAGTAGGCACATGAATCAATGGAACAGAATAGAGAACTCAGAAATAAACCCAAATACTTAAAGCCAACTGATCTTCAACAAAGCAAACAAAAATAAAAACTGGGGAAAGGACACTATTTTCCACAAATGGTGCTGAGATAATTGGTTAGCCACATGTAGAAGAATGAAACTGGATCCTCATCTCTCACCTTATACAAAAGTCAACTCGAAATGGATTAAGGACTTAAATCTAAGGCCTGAAACTATAAAAGTTCTAGAAGATAACATTGGAAAAACCCTTCTAGACATTAGCTTAGGCAAGGATTTCATGACCAAGAACACAAAAGCACTTGCAATGAAAACAAATATAAATAGTTGAAACTTTATTAAACCAAAGAGCTTTCACACAGCAAAAGGAACAGTCAGCAGAGTAAACAGACAACACAAAGAATGGGAGAAAACCTTCACAATCTATACATCTGGCAAAGGACTCATATCCAGAATCTACAACGCACTCAAACAAATCAGTAAGAAAAATACGAATAATCCCATCAAAAAGTGGGCTAAAGAAATGAATAGACGACTCTCAATAAAGGATATCCAAATGGCCAACAAACATATGAAAAAATGCTCAACATCACTAATGGTCAGAGAAATGCAAATCAAACCACAATGTGATACCACTTTACTCCTGCAAGAATGGCCATAATCAAAGCTCAAAAAAGAGTAGATGTTGGCATGGATGTGGTGATCAGGGAACACTTCTACACTGCTGGTGGGAATGTGAACTAGTACAGCCACTGTGGAAAACAGTGTGGAGGTTCCTTAAAGAACTGAAACTAGAACTACCATTTGATCCAGCAATCCCACTACTGGGTATCTACCCAGAGGAAGAAAGTCATTTAAAAATATACTTGCACATGCATGTATACAGCAGTAAAATTCACAATTGCAAAATCATGGAACTAATCCAAATGCCCATCAATCGATGAGTGGACAAAGAAACTGTCATATGTGTGTGTGTGTGTGCGTGTATACATATATATATATGAGATGGAATACTACTCAGACATAAAAAGGAATGAATTACCAGCATTTGCAGTGACCTGCATGAGATTGGAGACTATTATTCTAAGTGAAATAACTCAGGAATGGAAAACCAAATGTCGTATGTTCTCACTGATATGTGGGAGCTAAGCTGGGAGGACACAAAACTTAAAAGCTTCCGCCCAGCAAGGGAAACAATCAACAGAGTGCAGAGACACTCTAAGAATTGAATAAAATACTTGCAAACTATTTATCTAAGAGGTGATTGTTATCCAAAATATATAAGAAACTCAAACTATGCAATAGCAGGAAAAAAAAAAAAAAAAAAGACAGAAATTTAAAAACAAGGCCAGGCATGGTGGTTCACCATGTAATCCCAGCAATTTGGGAGATCAAGGCAGGAGGATTACTTGAGGCAAGGAGTTCAAGACCCACCTAGGCAACATAAAAAGACCCCATCTCTACCAAAAAAAAAAAAAATTATCCAGGTATGATGGCACATGCCTGTAGTCCTAACTACTTAAGAGGCTAAGGTGGGAATTTTCAGGTTTGAGTCCAGAATTTCAAGGCTGCAGTGAGCTAGGATCACACCACTGGACTCCAGCCCAATGTGACAGAGCAAGATCTTGTCTCTTAAAAAAAAGAAAGAAAGAAATTTAAAAATAACCTAATTTAAAACAGGTGAAGAACCCAAATAGACATTTTTTCAAAGAAAACATTTGAAAATGACTACAGTTTATATACAGGCTGACCAAAAATGGCCAGCAGGTATATGAAAAGGAGTTCAACATCACTAACCACCAGGAAAATGCAAAACAAATCACAATCAGGTATTACCTCACACCTGTTAGAACTGCTATCATAAAAAAGATAAAAGATAACAAGAGTTGGCAAGGATGTGGAAAAAAGTGAATCCCTTTACACTGTTGATGGAAATATAAATGGGAGAATTTCATAGCACCTCATGCACTAAGACAGGATACATTGTTTCAGTTATGCTGGATAAGTTCTAGATATCTAATCTACAACATGGTGACTACAGTTAATAATGTATACAGCCATGCATCTCTTAATGATGGAAATATGCTCTGAGAAATGCATCATTAGACAATTTCATCATTATGCAAACATCGTAGAGTATACTTACATAAACCTAGATGGCATAATATACACATGCCTAGGCTATATACATATATCCTACCTCTCATAGGCTACAAATCTATACAGCATGCTACTGTACTGAATACTGTAGGTAACTGCAGCACAATGGTATTTGCATATGTAAACACAGAAAAGACACAATAAAAATACAGTATTATGGGACTATCATTGTGTACACAGCCTGCCATTGACAAAAACCTTGTTATATAGCATATCAATGTACTCAAAACCTGCTAAGAGAGTAGATCTTAAGTGTTCTCATCACCAAAACGGGAGGGAGGGTACAGTAGCTATGTGAGGTGATGAATATAATCTTAACTTGATTGTGTTGATTATTTGACATGTATATGCACACCAAAATATCATGCTGCATACCTTAAATATATATAAATTGTATTTGTCAATTCTTTCTCAAAAAAGCTGGAAAAAGAAAGAAGCACCTCCTATAGTCTGTTTGGAGGAATACAGCTTGGCAAAAATATCCCAGATCCAATTCTTGTGGATTGTTTAACTGCCCATCCTGGTAATATTATTCTGTATCATCTTACTTGCCTGTAAAGAGTTTGTAAAGTACTGTTATCAAAACCATGCCTTCATCTTTTTATATATTTTGGTTTTTCGCTTTGTCAAAAAGAATAAAATATTTTAATTCTTAATTCAATATATGTGTGCAAGGTACAGTGTATTTAATAGGGCCATCTGAATTAAAGTGGCCACACTCTAACAGGCTTTGCTAGTAAGGTTGTCATCTCTTTGACAGTTAGTTTTGAAAATTAACACAGATTCAACCAAGGAAATCTAAGGAATGGTTTATCTAGACATGAAGAACACATTTGATTCAGTACTCCCCCAAACAGAATCTGCAAAGCCAGCAACTCTATTTGGCCATAAACCACTTCAGTGAATAACACTCTAATGAAGGATGAAGATGAATCGTCTTGGTTAGTGGAAATGCTTCAGGATGGAGAGAGAGAATAAGTACCCCTACAAATGACTGTTAGGTTTTCCTCTTTTTTTCTCGCTTTAAGGGACTGGAGAAAATAAATACTTAATGAAAGAAAAAATGGGGCACTGTAAAATCAAACTAGGAGGCTAGCAGAGCTTTATTGAGAAAAAGTATAGGATTCTAAAATCAAATCCGAGACAAATTCACACACTAGCGAACAGGGCTCCTGTGTTACTACATCTTTGTAGCTCTTTTCACCACTAGGATAAAGTTGTAGAGGCATTCGGCAAATCATGGCCACTGGAGTTAGAAGAATCATCTTGTTCCCTATTTGTAAACTTCAATCATCCCACAGCAATTTTTATCATAGCTGCATGCAATCTGTACTCTGATTTATTTCACATTTTCTTTATATTGACTCTATTTTTTTATTTAAAAAATTACATCCAATAGAAAACTTACATTGTGTTGAATATAGCATATAACATTATTATTTTGCCCTAAGATACATTAAAACAAACACCAAACATTTAAATAGTATTCATTCATAATCACCTAAAATTATCTTGTATACCACAAGTGGTAGTTGTAATAGACTTTGGAAAACATTGGTCTGGTTAAACTCTCTGTAAATGAATATTATTTCAACACAAATTTTATTTTCATCCCTGGATTCTGTTGGAACCACCTGTCCCTAGGCCCTCAGCTGCTCTGTCTACCTTGGCCATCACTCCTTGTGCACCTGGGGCCAACAAGCCACTTTCCCTGGATTTCCTAGCTCCTTCCTATTCTGGCCAAATCAAAACAACAAGGCTGACTTATCTTACACAGAGACTTCCTAGTTCCTCCCACCACTTTCAGGCTTAGATAAAACACCACACGCAGAGCACAGGATCTTACATAGGGCAGCCTTTGAAGATGCTAGATGATAAAACTCAGAATTGCAAGAAGTGAACAATCCACAGGGCAAAAGCTGATATATAATTTCTCTACTTTTTGCTCCCACAAACTAATCCTGGCACAGTTTCTCCTTACAGCCCATTCTGAAAAATTTCTTATGCAAAAAGAACTCATGTGCTAGATGCCCTACTGTGTCTTTTTGTGGTCTGTTATGAAGTATTACATCGTTTATCATTGCCTCACAGCCTTCGTTGCTTCACTTGTCTATTTCCTCACTCTTTCTGCCCTAGGTTTGGTATCTCGTACAAAAAGCATTAATGCATTAACCCTTGCCTTGGGGACTATTCTCTAGAAAAATTCTCTGGAAACTATACACACTGACCAAAAATGGCCAGCAGGTATATGAAAAGGAGTTCAACATCACTAACCACCAGGAAAATGCAAATCAAAATTATCTTACACCTCTTAGAATTCCTATCAGAAAAAAAGATAAAAGACAACAATAATTGGCAAGGTTGTGGAAAAAAGTGAATCCTTTTACACTGTTGATGGAAATATAAATTGGAAAATTTCATAGCAGCCCCATGCTGCTATGAAAATGCCCTTTACAAACCTCCCTAACAAGTCACTCAGCCTCTTTTTGAAGAACTCTAGTGACATGCAACTAAATGATAGACACACAGTCCTCTCCAATTTGACACACTTAACATTAATAGAATATTCTTAGAGTGGACTATAACCTACTACAATCTTAGTAAGTTTTCCTTTTAATGTAATTTTTAAATTAAAAAATTAGAGCAAATTTTGAGAAAATACTAAATAAGTCAGTACACATTGTATGCAGATATGACCAAAACTGCTATAGAATGAATGAAGTTTAGAAATAGGGAACCAGATGATTCTTCTAACTCCAGTGTCCATGGTTTGCTGAATGCCTCTACAATTTTATCCTAGTGGTAAAAAGAACTGATCCAGCCTTTCCTCCGAGTTCAGTGCAGGTGGAGACTTCCAGGGAGATTGAGAAGGATTTGCTATGGTAAAGGCCCTCACAGAGCATGCTCGAAAGGTACAATATGTTCATCATGAAATAACTAAAGAATAACAGCTGATTAGTACCAACCTGTGACAGCTTGCCCCAGGGTGCCTAGAAAAAATGAGAAAAATGAATAGAAAGTTTTCTCTAAAATTAACTTTATTTGTAGAACTGTCCTTTATTCTGAGATGATGGCCTTTCTACCCTTTGGTATTTAACATGCCCTTTCTTCTATTAAATAATAATAATAATAATAGATAAAAACACTTTTTAATTCTCCTTTCTTGGCTGTATAAGAAATGATAACCCTACAATGATTCCCATACTTTTTCTAACTTATAGTTCTGTGAAATCTAAACTCCAGAAACAGTTGTTAATTATGGAACATAATAAAGGTCATGCATATGTCTTACTCATTGAATAAACAAATAAATTAATACAATTAAAGTAAAACTGACATAAAAGTTGAGAAATCAAGTAAACCCTACAGGGTCTCTTTTCCTTAAAATTAACGTTCATGACTAAGAGATAAGACTCTGGGTTCCAGTCTATTCCAGAAAGTGTGGGTTGACATTTTCCCATCTCGTTCCTTAGGTACTTCCTAGTGTGAAAAATGTTTTATCAGGCATCCAGATTTATGAGTAAACTCTAGCCCTTCATTGCTACTTATTCTGGCATCTCAGTTTTTCTTTTAGGTTCATTTAACACTTGCTATTGTGTGTGAGATAGCAACTGTCATATCAGATTGTCAATAGTAAATTCACTACCAACCTGGTAATCACTTTCATTACCCACAAAAACTGCTATTGAAATCCTTCAAGAAATGATTGATATGCTGCACCCTGTGTTGACATATCACACTAATGATGGAGAGAAAGAGTGAAGAAAAAGTTTTAATGATGCATTCGTTCTAGAAGATGACAATATGGCTGCAGGGCATTGGGAAGTGATTATTGGCAATGCCTCCTTTACGTCAGATTGAGGGCACACAAGCAGGACAGGACTTCTCCAAAACAGGTTCACCTGTTGCCAGACACCCAATTTCTGAAGTTGACAAACATAATGACCTGATCAAAAATACAATTACAGAAAGCCCAGATCACAAGGCAACATAGTGAATGTCCAAAGGAACAGGCTAATGCACCCATCTGATAACAGAAGCATCCAAGATAAATAATAATAATAATAATGTTTATTGAGCACTTACGTGCTAGGCCCTGTGGTAAGTCCTTTACAGGCATATTGCTTAATCCCATTGTATATTGTCTATCTTTCATATGGCAGTGTAAGTTCCACGAGGGAAAAGACTTAGCCTACCTCACTCAGCACTGTATCCTAGGTTCCTACAAAAGCACCCGGATATAGGAGGTGCTCAATAAATATTTTTCGATGAATGAACTAATCAATCAACAATCACCTCCTCCTTGAGCTGGGTGCACAAGGCCTTCAGATGAAACTCCAGAATTCTGCAGAGAAATTGTTTAAACTAGCCGGATGCAGAGGCTCACACCTATAATCCCAGTACTTTGGGAGGCCGAAGTGGGAGGATCACTTGAGGTCAGGAATTTGAGACCAACCTGCACAACATAGCGAGAACTTATCTCTACAAAAATAAAAATAAACAGAAAACCACCGACTGAGCTGAAAACACTAATAGGGTATAAATTAAATTTTTTAAAAGTCTGTAAAAATGTTAAGAGTATTCCATCAGCTATAAGATACAAATCAATAGTAAATTTACACTTAAAACTAATTCAAAAGTGTTTTATTGTTGTTTATCATATGCTCGCTTATGGGTATAAGGAGGGTTTTCCACAAAGGTAATCCAGAATCCAATGAGAAACCAGGGTCACATGACAAGAATAGACAGCAGAACTGCAGTTTGGCATGCAAAGTTTCCTGCTGTTGGTTGAAGAAGCAGCCCACAGGCTTCCAGTCCTTTCAGATAAGATGCTCAATACCTGTGGGAGCCAATCAGCCTGGCTGTCTTCTAGGCCTCCACTATAATGAGCTCCACCAAAGCCACAAGTTTATAGACATTCTGGAAGTAGGAAGATGCCTTCACCGGTGTCTTTAGGAGTATCACAGACAAAATAAAACTTTCAGAAATTATTTTGTTGATAAAGAACTTACATTTGAAGGAAAACTAGGGAAAAAGAGATGACAGACGCAAAACAAGAGAATTTACCCCCATATGTTGAAGAGTTTGTGCAAAATAGGTATTATCATTTACAGCAAAGTCACACTATGAGAGGCCAATAATGACACTAAAGATCATGTAATAGGATCCCCAAAGCCCTTCTTGTGGTGTATATAACTGTGACCCTACAACTTCAGCAATCCTAGGAAGCCCCCCTCACTGCTGAATAGAGAAAATGCCACCTGCTTCCCTGTGTCTTCCTGATGGAACAAGACCACGCCAGAGCAGAGAGCATCACTCAGAAGAAAGACCTACGGAAAATGCAAAGATTATTTTTATCATGAATTACTTATAAAGAAAAGTTTCCAGTCACTGATGCAAAAACAAAACAAAAAAAAGGTACTATTATTTCCAAAGTCTGTGAAGAAGCTAAAATACAAAACATTTTACATAGATCTGGTGGATAATTTAGAGAAACATAAAAACATTTGTCAGATGAGAATAACTTTCTAGTAATACTCTTGGTCTTTGCTAAAGAATCTTCCTAATGTCCCTATTTTCTTCTCGTTTTTCTTAATTTCTACCTAATTTTGGCTTTAGTCTTTTCTCCATTTATTCTTACACTTCTTGCACTCTCTTTTCCCCAAAACCCAAAAGGAAGCATATGGGGAATATAATTTTTTAAACCTGAAAAGCACACATAGTAAATTAAAAGCCTAGTTTACAAATATAGATGGGGGGGGGGGAAATAAAACTTTTCCTTTTCTATAAAGCGATCCAACTCATATTTTTATCTCCTATTCCCCTTTCACAGAGCTAGTGGTCAACTTAACCTAATTCATTTTCAGGGTTTCCCTTTCAATGTCATCTCAAGGTTCCCAAAGTCTTAGGTATTGTCAAAATGGAGTGATGGACACTCTCTGGTGATTGGGACATCAATTTATCTGAATTTCCCCTGGAATATTTGCATTCCTGTCCATGTGATCCCCTCAGATCCTGTAGATCTCTGTTGCTTCTGGACCACACTTGGATATAGACATCCTGTCTCAAAACTGCTTAGTTCCATCTGCCAGAAGCCTTTCTGTAACCATTTCTCTCTCTGATCATACAGAGAACCTAAAAGTGGATGCTCCTTCTCAGCCAAGCTAACATATGACTGTAGCCCTGGATGACACCTTGACTACAATTTTATGAAGAATTTGGAGCCAGAACACTCCGCTAAATGCTATCTTAGCTCTTCCTTTCAGTTAAAGGGGAATCTCTTTTTAATCCAGGGGAAAATCTGCATGTTTTAAAAATATCCAGCCATTTTTTCCCATGCATTTTACTCCTTTTTACCAGCTCTGCAGATTTCCCAAATTCTCATAACCTTAGTCCTTTGAAAAAAAAAAAATGACCAAAAAGTATACTGGCTCCTTCTTCTCACTTTTTACCCCCTGCCTCCCTGAGGCAACTAAGACACAAAGAAACCTGCTTGACAGGAAACAAGGGAAAGGAAAATCCATACAGGGATAAAAACAATATCACATATTGACCCAATCTGACTTAATATGGGTACATATAACTGAGTTCTGTTGATTCTCATCATCTCCATTCTCTTCACTCCTCTTCATTCCACTGCTGCTGTATTAGTTCAGGACTATCATTTCATACTACAAAAACCACTGAGCCCAGCCTCCTTCCCCACTACTATCAGAGTGGGTTTCCTAACAACAACAAAAAATCAAATGATACCACATCACAGGACTGCCTGAAATGGTTTGGAACATCTTGGCTGCTTTCAGGAATGAATTCAAACTCCCTAGCGTGGCACATGAGACTGGGATTTGGACTTTGCCTTCTCCCCCCTCATCTCTTACTATTTCTCAGCATATACTCTACCCCAAAGTCATAACTAGACAAGAATATGATGCAGTATTACAAGTCTTCCTGCCTTAATTCATGCTGTTCCCTCTATCTGGAACTCTTTTCCCTCCAATCTTCTTATGTTGAACTAACTTGCTCTTTTAGACTTTCCTCTGGGATCACTCTTACAGGAAATTCTTCTTTACTTCTCCTCATCTGTGATTGGGAATCTCTTTTCTGAGTAGCTATAGCACTCCACACAACCCTCACTGTTAAAAATTATTGGTTTGTTAAGCGCCCTTCCCCAAAAGTCTGTCAGCACCTTGATATCAGGAATTCTCTTTCATCTCTGCATCCTCAAGAGCTAGCACAGTAATCTATAAATCATTAATGTTCAGCAAACAATCCTTGAGTTAATGCATAATCATATAATCGATGGTATCTAAAAAGATGTCAATTTCCATATTATATATCTAGCACACTGGATATTTGTGTCAAGCAAGTTAAAATCAAGACAGTAAGTTTTGCTGATCAATTCTAAACTCACTGACTAGGTTAACATTTTGATATTTTTTTTCCCCTGAGAACACTATTCTCATATCAGTCTAAGTATCTGGAGGCTGTGATTTATCTTTGATGTCAGTAACAAGGTTCTGCATTTTGGCATTCATAGAAAAACAAAACAGTAAATGAAGCACATATTGGCATAACTCATACGTTACACTATGCCTTACTACAATCTTACACCCTTGGGTAAGCTGATTGAAAGTTAAATGGGAATAGACATTTAAATTACACCAAAGGGATGTCAATAGATTGCAGACTTACTCTTGTACCAGTCTATTGTTGATTGCACAGTATTTTATTAGTGGTCACCATATAATAACATTTTTCAACAGGCAATTGTATACTGTATATTTTACCAGATGCAATACTCTGTGTTTATGCAATTACAGAATAACCACTATTTGGCTACTTATTTCAGGTAACATATTAAGTAAGCTTAAACAAAGAAATTCAAATTAAGATCTTGACATTATCTAAATGAATACATTGTTTAATTTTGTAAAAATTAATTTGACCTATTTTTATACTTTCTTATTCTTTTGTTCATTTAGGCCCTTAAATTCATTATCATTGGATTAGCTGTCAGATATTCCTAATTAAAGTAATCTCTAAGTATAGTACAGGTAGAATTTTTCAACTCATAGTATAATAAAAAGGATATGGTTTGCATTGTACACATCACAGTCCCCTTTTAAGTGTACACAGCAAATCTTCAGCACTGGGGGTCAGAAAGCATCTGCCATTAGACAGACGATGACACCTGTGTATAATTATCTAGCATGATTAATGAAGAAGGAGATCAAAGTTTCATGCAATTTTAATTTTATGCTCAAGGCTTGATGTGTAAAGGATTTGTACTGGGTAATAAATGAATACAGGTTCATTCTAATAAGCATGACAAATGAATTTTTTAAATGAGCCTGACTCATTAGCTAGGTGTATATAAACCTATATGACCCTTAGTGCTCTGGCAAAATTTGGGGATAATTTTAATGCCTAATTACTGGTTGTGTGATGATATTTCAACAAATTAGTTTCTGTATGAAATGCAAACACACTTAGAAGTGTTCATGCTGAGGTATGATAAAAACTAAAATGCTTATAAGGAAGGGATCTTGACTGCAAAAGCTAAATCGTAATAACAGCAATTTTCCACAAGGCTACATTTTTAACATCTACTGTGGAACCTCTGAAGACATTTTGACAAGAATGACATTTTGGCAGAATTAACAAACCAGGAAAAGAATGTGTGCTCTACCCCTGACATTAGTGTTATGGAAGTAAAACACAGACAACACTGGACTCTGTGTTCAGCTACAACGTGCATTTCCTAGATGTTGCTGATTCAACTTGATCTCAACGTCCATATTATAACAAGCTGGTCTGGTGCCTCCAGAGTGTAGTGCAAAAGTTCAGTGCCTTAAATTAAGATAAAGTACTTGTTTTCTTTTAAATAAGCTCTAAAGCTTAACATAGCATGAAGGGAAAAAAAAAAGAAAGAAAAACAGAACATTTAGTTTTAAATAATAGGATATGGAGTTCGGAGTAAATAGAACATATCTTCTGGAATTTTGTATGCGACTGGCTACTTGACACTTTTTAGAAATAAGTTTTTTGTTTGTTTGTTTGTTTTTTTTTTTTTTTTTTTTGAGACAGAGTCTCGCTCTGCCCCCAGGCTGGAGTGCAGTGGCCGGATCTCAGGTCACTGCAAGCTCCACCTCCCAGGTTCACGCCATTCTCCTGCCTCAGCCTCCGGAGTAGCTGGGACTACAGGCGCCCGCCACCTCGCCCGGCTAATTTTTTTGTATTTTTAGTAGAGACGGGGTTTCACCGTGTTAGCCAGGATGGTTTCCATCTCCTGACCTCGTGATCCACCCGTCTCGGCCTCCCAAAGTGCTGGGATTACAGGCTTGAGCCACCGCACCCGGCCGAAATAAGTTTCTTATTTCTTCTCAGGAAGCTCGTTTTTTTTTTAAAGTTTCTAAGTGAACTTATAATGGAAACAGGGACTCAGTGATCAATAAGATTTTCAACATGCTCCGTATCACACTTGACTAAAGTCATTGTTTTTTTGGTTTTATTTTCCAGCAAACATGAGTTGGGCACTTATACTGTGCTAAGTGCTGAAGGGGTACAGAATGAACACCAGACTTCATCTTCAAGAAGTTCAAAAACTGGTCAGGGAAGTAGAAGTGCAAGCAAGTATAATGCAAAGAAGTCATGCATGAGTGCTATAGGGAAGGAACCAGCTAAGTGCTGTGGGAATCCAGGAGCTCAAAGGAATTAGCAATTAAATTTCCAAGACTGGCAGAAAAAAGGCTTTTGAAAGAATGTGCATTCATTTGCTCATTCATTAATCATTTATTGAGTATAAATAATGAGCCAGGCCTATATTAGGCACTGACTGTATACAGAGATGTATAAAATACAGCTCTTGCCCTTCAAGATCTCAGTCTTTACTTGCATTCTCTCAGTGAATATTTCGCTTGGTCTTAGAGAATATAATGACCAATCAGAAGGGGTTTAATTAAATTAACCTATTTAATTTTCATAATGATCAGCTGAGAAAGGAACTATTTAACGCTCCAGTTTAGAAAGAGGAAAATAGTTACAGAAAGAGTGTATACCTGATCCAAAATTAAATATCCGAGAAAATGGAAAGCTAAAATTGGAAATCTGGTGCCAGGACCTGTGCTCTAGCCAAAAGGATACCACCAATGCAAGTTCTGTGAGAGGGGCTGTGGTGCTCAGACATGAGAACTGATCTAGAAGTGGAATGGATGCCAAATTAATTTAAACACATAAATGTTGGTTAGCTATTATTATTATCTCACAGTATCATGATTATCCTTTTACCTGAAAGAATGACATCCACAGTGACACTTGTTAATGACACAGAGAAAAATATTTTTTGAAAGGTAGGTATGGGGGGCTCATGTGGGATCCCTGCTGCATTTGAGCCAACATGACAAAAGGATGACTAGAATCTGGACGTACATAAAGAGAGAATGACATTCCAAGCTGAGGGGCACCCTAGGCAAGTCAGAGAAGCTGGTTTGACAATTTTCTTCTTGTTGGTAAAGCTCTTATACTCGCTATCCAAATGGAAAATAACTGAAATTGATTGATGTGGAAACTCCTGAGAGGGCAGATCTTTCTAAAGGAAATTGAAAGAAATGTCAATAACGTTTGACTTTTAAACACCTCAATTTGCTCATCAAGATTTCAGAATTACTTAGAGCCCAAAGATCATTGTTTGTAACATTGTTTAACTGCAGAAGGGTTTAGCCACAAAAAATTTCCTTAAAAAATTGTTTTTCAGATGTAGACATAAAAAATAGTATCTAATGTTTATTAAGCATTTATTCTATATTTGGCTTGGTGCTATATACTTGACATGAATTATTTTATGTAATATTTCACTTATAAAATAATTCATGTCAAGTATATAGCACCAAGCCAAATACAGAATAAATTTTATATGCATTTTCAAATTTTTTATGAATCAGGAAAATGAAACAGAAAGTTTAAGTCATTTGCCCAAAACCACAGACATGAAAAAGCTGGAAAGGAGACTAAGTCAGCTAAGTCATAATAGTTAATACTTAACTATTATGCTGTATGTAGCTGAGAGTCACAGAAGGTTTGTAGCCAAATGTTTATATTGCCTTGATGAATAGAAACTGCCTTATTTATTCTTTTTTTGAAGTATAGCTTAGTGTAGAAGGAAGAGAAGGAGGAGACCTTGATGTGAGCCCCATCTCTATAACTTTACACTCTTGGGCAAGCATTTCTTCTGTTTAAGCCTCTGCATCTTACCTTTAAATTGAAAGGATTTGACTGCACGATGTTTGAAGTCCCTTCTGGCTATAAAGATCTGTATTTTTTTTTTTAAGGCATGCATAGCATTAATTATTCATACATTTTTTAAAAAGAGAATTTTAAACATGGATGGGATAAGCTGAAAATTTAAAGAATTCAAATGTAGTAAGATTTTTAGGAAATGTTGGCTAAAATCATCTGAGGAATCAACATGACACTTTCAATATGCTGAATTATTTGGTTCATCTATGTGAGGCTGAACATCCACCATATTTTTCACTCATAACTCTGAGGGCTAGTGACACAGTTCATTTCCTCATTTCAAAAAGATTGATTTCATCCCTGAGAAAAGGTACGCATGAGCTGGAAAAAAAAAGAAGGTTTATGGGAACCAGGAGCATCCGTTCTCATTCTATTAAAGCCTCAGCTTATGTTCCACTTTAGGTCTTGCTTACTAAATTCCGGGTTGCTCAGTCTTTCATCTAAGATACCATGTGTTCATGAAAAGGAGCAAGCTGTTTCTTTTAATCCAAGAGCCAAATGTAAAGATTCCTCAAGTGTCAGTTTTAATTTTAGCGTGCATGATCTTAAATCTCATGGACTGTGTCCACTTAGAGTGTGCCTCTAAGAGCTCTTGGCCATTCGAGTCTACAGTCATAAGAATAACCACATAACAAGAAAAGTGACTCCCTCTAAAGAATGACTCTTTGGCTCAGAGATTACTCCAGGGACCACTTCCCACTGTCCTCTGCAAACCCACTTTCAGTATTCTGCAATGCCACTAATCAGCCTTCTGTGTTTCATTGGTTTGCATGTCTCATTGAGCCCAAATCCCCTTTCAGTGGGCTCAAATGAAATGAAATCTGATCAAGCCCTTTCCTGAGATGCAGCTTCTGTTCAGAACCATCACCGGCTCAACTCATGGCGCATATCAACCTTCAAGAAGGAAGTAGAAGAAAGGGAGATGAAAAACTGATTATCTCAAGAAAAAAAATGCCTGCCAAGATATGTGGAACAAAATATATTAATCTTATACTTATGGATCACTTTCCCAGAGATGATCTTTTTTTTTTTTTTTTAATTTTCAGAATTAGGCAAGTCCTCTTAGTCTAATTTTAAAATGAGAAAGCTGATAACTAAGAGGTATGATAAGGTCTCATTGTTTTCTGGAGACCATTTAATTCCTGTGGCTGCAGACCAAGATCTCAGGCATAGCTTTCAGCAAGCACAACCAATGGGATCTAAGATCTTCTACCCTAAAATTCATACCAAAGTTTGATACAATTTGTTTCTTGGATTAAAGGCCACTTGATTTTAATTATTTAACAAATACTTCTTGGCTACCTACTTTTCTTTTTTTCAAGGAGCACATATACCAAGTCTGTCTTTCTGTCTGCTACACTGTGCTTGGAAATTACTGAAAACTCAATGGTGAATAATAATTGCCCCTCCCTAGCCCCAAAGTTGACCTGATACAAATTGGTATTAACACCATTGACAGAGACACTTTGAGGGTATCTACTAGAATACAATCCTAACAACCCTTCATATATGATGACTACAATGTAAAGCATGCTCCCTGGCGTTTTGCCAAATACAACCTGCAGTACCATAAAAGGAAAGACTTGGCTCAGAAAAGGTTTCACAACTCTGAGGAAAGAATCTTGAAAGGAGGCTAACATGGTTTAGATCTATGTTCCCACCAAGTCTCCTGTGGAATTGTATGTATCCAGTGTTATAGGTGGGGCCTGGTGAGAGGTGACTGGATCATGTGGGCAGAGTTCTTCTAAATGGGTTCGCGTTATCCCCTGGGTGCTGTTCTCGTGAGAGTAAGTTTTCATAAGATCTGGTTGTTTAAAAGTGTGTAGCACCTGTCTGCTCTCTCACCTCCTGTGAAGATGGCTCTGGCCATGTGAAGATGCCTGCTCCTGCCTTGCCTTCCACCATGAGTAAAAAGCTCCCTGAGGCCTCTCCACAAGCAGATGCTGCCATGCTTCCTATATAGTCTGCAGAACCATGAGCCAATTAAGCCTCTTTTCTTTATAAATTACCCAGTCTCAGGTATTACTTCATAGCAGTGAGAGGCTAACTTCTGCATAGACAGAGGGAAAGAAGGAAAATTGGGAGGAATAAGCATTATCTAGGTGAGGCTGGTACACAAATGGATTTCAATAGAGCAGCCAATAATATTAATAGTGATAATAACAGATTTATTTATTGTGCACTTACTGTGTTCCAGGACCTAAACTTTGTATGTATTCATTTATTTGATCCTCGTAGCAGCCCAATGAGAAAAGTATCAATTATTTTTTTTAATTTAGGAATGAGGAAACTGAGGCACACAGAGAGCTCAAATAAGTAGGACTATGTAGAAAGTATCACTGGCTCCAAATGTTTTATAATGTGTACACATAGTCAGAAATAAAGAAAGAACTACTTACCACATCTATTCTATTATTTGTAGAAAACAGGTAATGGAAATAATAGAACTCATTTATAATTTTTTCATATTATACTTTTACCGACATTCATCATATTAAGAAGCTTCCTGAGCTGAAAACATCTATTTTAACAAGCTTATATAAGCAAACTACACATCAATTTTCTGTTATCATAATTTTAGATGGCATTTCAAAACAATCACTTTTCACCAAAAATTATTTTCTTTATACATCTTATGAATTCACTCAAAAATTTTGAAAATGGAATTTTTTTAAAATCTCAATATTTAGTGTCATGTCACAAATTGCCACAATCTAAACTTTTTATAATAGCCCTACAGTAAAAATTGGATAATTCCACTAACATAGACTACTCAGCACAGAGTTAAATTTTACTTTTTTAGTGAACTAAGAAAGATTTTGGTAAATTTTAAACTATTTTTAAAACTTAACCTCTTTGTCCTATTTTTTAAACTTAAATGACAAAGCAAGGCAATTCTTGAAGTATTTCTGCCCTGAACAGAGGAGTGCACCCTTGAAGTCACTGTACCGGTACCAGTTATTTTCTAAGATTGCAGTGTTGATTCCTGCAGGCACCATGGTTACCTGGTTAGAAGGATTTATTTGCCCTCATGTTTTTAAAGTTATTATCCATTTTATCTCTTTGTGGTTCAGGAAAATGTATTCTGCATGTGCCTTAGTCAGTTTGGACTGCTATAACAAAAATACCGCAGACTGGGGGGCTTAAAAAACAGAAATTTATTTCTTACAATTCTGGAAGCTGTGAAGTTCAAGATCAAGGTGCCAGCAAAATCAGTATCTGATGAAGGCCACCTTCCTTGTTTACAGACAGCCACCTTCTGGCTGTATCCTCACACGGTGGGAAAAGGGGAAAAGCTCGTTTCCTCTTTTTAGAAGAACACTAATTAACTCCCAAAGGGCTCTCACCTCCTAATATCATCCCATTGGAAGTTAGGCTTTTACATATGAATCTGGGGATTGGAGGGGCACAAACAGGCAGTTCATAACAATCTACTACCACTATTCCTTTCTTAATATCTTGTGAAGAATGTTCCATTAAAAAAACTAGGACAGAAGTGGTGGCTCATGCCTGTAATCCCAGCTCTTTGGGAGGCTAAGGCGGGCAGATGACTTGAGCTCAGGAGTTCAAGACAAGACTGGGCAATATAGCAAACCCCTTCTCTACAGAAAAATACAAGAAGTAGCCAGGTGCAGTGGTGGCACTCCAGTGACCCCAGCCACCTGGGATGCTGAGATGGCAGAATCATTTGAGCCCAGGAAGAGGAGGTTGTAGTGAGCTGAGATCACGCCACTGCACTCCAGTCTGGGCGACAGAGTGAGATCTTTTCTCAAAAAAAAAGAAAAAGAAAAAGAAAGAAAGAAAAACTACTGGAAATTCTGTGTCAAGCAAATCTGGGAAGAGAGTGGCCAGAAGTTTATTCTCTAAACTTTACCAACATAGTAGGGTTCTTTTTTGTACACACTGGTTATAGTAAAGTTCTTCTTTGCAAATGCTGGTTCCCGTGAAAAACAGCTTGATACCAACTAGATTCTTGTTGGAACCATTATTCTCATAACAGCCAGGAAAGATAAAAATCAATAGAAGAAATCTGAGTAGACAAATGAGTTATAGCCTATATAATGGCAATTGCCGGAGTATAGTCCAAGGGGTTGGAAAATATCACCTTGTTACATAAAAAGAGACCCTGCATAGGATCTTACGGGATGTAGTTGAGTTATGGTTGCATTGTTTGCCCTTAATGGAAATATCTTCATTTGACTAAGTCAGCCATCAGGTTTAATCATACAGGATACTGAAGTATATTAGATATTAATGATTAAATAATATCAGCAAACTACAGTCAGCCATCATTAATGATTGTATTTAACAATGTGTAGAAGATAATGAGAAAAGCAAACAACAAAGGGATCAGAATGGTAAACAACTTAAGTCAACACAATTCCTAATACACACACTCTATCAATGCATTTTTAGTGGGCTACTGTGTACTTCCCTTAATTGCATCAGTAGAGACACATGGTCCGCAGATTATTATAACTCATCCTATTGCTTGTTTCTAACTTTTCAGGGGGAGATAATTCATTATTGAAAGGTGAGCACTTTGTTTTCCTGAACGCCCATTTCAATACAGAGCATGGACGTAATTTGTTCTGAGTTACATTTCTCTAAAATTAAAAGGCATAAATCATATTTCTACATTCCACAACCAATCTGCCAAATACATCCAACTAGGAAAGACTGAAGGGTAAATGACATGTTTTAGAATGACTGGAATCAACAGGAATCTATTAAAATTCTTATCATAAAATAAATAAAATTCTCAAATTAGCTAGCTGCTTTTTATGATCATACCTATTTTAAGTGCTTTTAAAGTGCTCTCTTATTGATTTATATATCTCCAAGAAGTGCCTAATAAAACTAAAAGACTACTCTGAACATTTTAGCACCAAGAAATACAAACCTATGTATCTTATAAGGTGTGCGCCTTTTAAAAGGTTGACACTTTTATTCTCTACCCTGCTCTGAGATTGTCTGATCAAGACAAAAAAAGGGAAGAGAGGAAACAGTGTAAAACACTAGCGGAAATAAATGGTGGGCATTAGGGTGCCTCTGCACGAATTATGCTCTTAGTGATAACTCATAATTTGAATAGTACTTTTTAAAGTGAAATGTGCTTTCACTTTTATTACTCTGTTTTTGCCTCACAAGTAAGAAAAGCAGGTACATTATTCTTTCCATTACAGAGGTAAAGAAACGATTTTGGGGAGTTTCAATGATGCGTGCTCTAGTGGGAAGTCAGACCTTGAACTGCAGTTGTCTGAGTCCAGTATCTTTTCTACCACACTCTGCTGCTTTTCCCATACCCTATACCACCTTTTAGAACAAATTGCCGTTTTGGTAAATGGTAGATGCTTGGTAACAACTTGAACTACACTTGGCACTCTGATAAATGGCCCAGGCACTTAATTGGGATGCTTGCCAAGGAATAGAGTTAGTGCAGTGCATTTCCAAAGGCTCTAAACAGCAGATGAATTGCACATCAATTTATTTAAATAGCAAGAAGGCGAGCGTATTCATGGTCATTACCAGGTGCGGACTGATGCCTGCTAGCATAGATTTCCCACTGTGAAGCCCTTTAGTCACTCCATGCGGCTTCCCCACTCCATTATGCCTGTTAAATGAATCAATCTTACCTTAATATCATTCTTAAATATTTAATGCCAAGTTACAATGCTGCCTTTTAAAATCGGTTGGTAAAATAAAAGCAAAAATTGTTCAGCAGGATACACCCCACCTTACCAGCCTCCACTCTTCCATATGATTACTTACTCGGGTGGGCTGTTTGCCCCCAGGGGTGGGCCAATTAAAAGGATTTATTTGCTTGTGTAACAATCTAGGTGGCAGCAAAAGGAACTGCAGTTTCAAGAAAGAGTAAGCAAGGCTTACTTTTCTGGTTGCTTCCCTATTTGTTGTAATGCAGAGCTTGACCCAGAAAATTACTTCCAATACTTCATCAATGTGAGCTCCTTTAGAGGGATTGTGCTGGTCACCATGTGGGAGAAAGCAAACCATCCCTTTCTGAAAAGAACTTTCAGTCTTACTTCTGGGCAATGCTCGATATGCAAATAGTTAAATCGCTGAATTTTTCAATAGCCAGTGCACTTAAGCCAAATAATTCAGATCAACTCTGTTGTTTTTAAGAATGGATATGTGATGCCACACCCAGATATGACCACTGTTTTATCTTTTTTTCTGCTTTATATCTGGCATTTGAACGTATGTTTTACAAAGCCTTTCACCTCTGTGTGTTCATTTGTTGAGATAGAGCAGTTCTAGTTCACAACCTTGCCTGTTTCTTTCCAGTCCTCTCTTTCTGATTAGTCTCACTTCAATATTGTTTCTTTTGTTTCTGTATCAAGTTTAGTGTAGAAGAAGGAGGCCTTGATGTAAATAAAATATGGGTTTTTTCCCAGCTTTATGGTTTTGCTAAAGATCTCAGTTATGGAGATATGATGTATTTTTTCTCAAACTTTTTTCCCATGCTTCATATTAATCAACTAATTAATTGATCCCAGAACAATCAAGCACCTTTTGGTTAAGAAAAAAAATTAAAACTCAATTCAACCTTTTAAGAAAATGTATATATATAAAAATATATATATGTGTGTGTGTGTGTGTATATATACACACACACAATATTGAAGTAAAATTATCCAAAAAGTAAAATTTATACCCTCAACAGTAAGAAGTAAATTGGATATCATTAAAATCTGCATACATTAAGACCCAACGATGCTAAATATTGGGGATGTTATGGGAGAAGAGGCAGTGTTATAAAATATTTGGCTAAGAGTGTTTCACAGAGAATCAGGAAATCTGGCTTCCAGTCCTGGCCCTGCTGCTAACTACCTGCCTGACTCCAGGTAATTTGCTAAGCCAGGTACTTGTACAGCTCTCACCTACCTGTAAAGTAAGGGGTTAAGCTAGGACCCTGCTGCTTCAAGTGTGGTCAGCCTGGATCCTGTTAGAAATGCAGAAATGTGACCTCAACCCGACTCACTGTATCAGACTTTGTGTGGTAACAAGATCTACAGATGATCCAAGAAATGACAAAATCTGACTCTAATGAGCCTGTGTGGACTTAGATTGAAAGCCACCTCCTACGTGCGAGTGGCTTGTCTGGGGCTGTTCAGATTCAGGAAACTTCTCAAGGAAATACTGCTTCATAACAGTTTCTCCATCCAATTGTGCTGCCTTCAATTTGGAGACATGAAGATGGCATCAAAATTGGTGTCTGCACAGTCCCTGACTTGAAGACAATGATTCCCCTTTGCAGGGTCAGCCCAGGCAGAGCTCTGGCACCCAGCACAGGAAGTTCCCTTCTGCTCTCTTGTTACCTGTTCAGCTCCCCGGGGAGAACGGCCTTCCCCTGACACGCAGAGAAGTTCACACGGAATCATTTGTAAAGTACAAAAGTTCAAGATGTCATGTCAAATACCTTTCAATAAATTAAGATGGCAAAACTCAGGGGAAAGAGGAGAAAGGGAGTTTAAAACCTCACACACACAGGAGGAGATGGCAGATTTATTACCCAGACGTATTGAAGGACTTCAGGACATGCCACCCCAGAATGTGTTGTTTTGGCACATATGTGATCTGAAAGACCAAAATGGATGTGCCTTTATCAACTAAGATGGTCACTAAGGTTAAACAAACAAAGTTGCTTAACAGATCAAAGGCATAGGGCCCAGCTGGCCTGGCAAATTTTTAAATTCCTAGGGCTACAAGAAAAACTACGCCCTTAAGTTCCCAAACAATAGGCGCTATCAGGAAAATTATCAGACCCCTCCTAACTCTGATTTACAACCCAGACCACTACAGCTCTGACTGGACAGAGGACTGGCCTTCTAAAAGTTCCTTTTTTTTTTTTTTTTTTTTTTGAGAATGAGTCTCACTAGGTCGCCCAGGCTGGAGTGCAGTGGGGCCATCTCAGCTCACTGCAACCTCCACTTCCCAGGTTCAAGCAATTCTCTGCCTCACCCTCCCAAGTAGCTGGGATTATAGGCACCTGCCACCACACCCGACTAATTTTTGTATTTTTAGTAGAGATGGGGTTTCACCATGTTGGCCAGGCTGGTCTTGAACACCTGACCTTGTGATCCACCTGCCTCAGCCTCCCAAAGTGCTGGGATTACAGGCATGAGCCACCGCACCCAGACTAAACATTCTCTTACTGCAGACCTTAAGCCAGTTCCAGCCAGCTTGTAGAGGCTGAGCACAAACTGTCTTTCCTGTAGTTCACCTTTTAATATAAAGAGCCAAATTTCACCCCATTTTATTACTAAAACCCTGCAAAAAAAACGAAGACGGGATGTACATTACATGTATGCTTACCCTTGTGCACTCACTCAGCTGCCCTCATAAACAGGTGTAGCTTTTCCCCCAAACCTGCTGAATATGTATGACTCTGCTGTGTAATGCGGACCCTGTGAGGCATAAAATCCAACCTGCCCTTCCCCTCGTGGAGACAGACCACCTTTAGCACATGCCTGAGACTCTCTAGTCAGCTTGCAAATTGAAATTACCAATAAAGTTCAGCTTCCTACTATTTCACCATCCAGGTGGTCTCTTGAATGACAGGTATATTATTGTGAACTGAAAGCATTTGCAAAACAGCAAATGCAGAGAGAGGCTCTCTCTGAATTCCCCTTATCTGCCTAAGGTCAGACGCTTCAAAAGGAACACAATTGTAGTCAATCTCCTCCCCAGGAGTTTCATCAACCTGGTAAAATTGACCCTTATCATAGCAGAGGAGACTAAATTTGGCACCACACCCAGACAAACCTTGTCATAAACTATCGTTTCTCCCATGTATTCTTCTCAGGGCTCATTCATCTTTCCTAAAAATCATTTACTGGCCAGGAGCAGTGGCTCATGCCTGTAATCCCAACACTTTGGGAGGCTGAGGCGGGCAGATCAGGAGGTCAGGAGATCGAGATCATCCTGGCTAATATGGTGAAACCCCGTCTCTACTAAAAATACAAAAAATTAGCTGGGCGTGGTGGCGGGTGCCTGTAGTCCCAGCTATTCGGGAGACTGAGGCAGGAGAATGGCGTGAACCCGGGAGGCTGAGCTTGCAGTGAGCTGAGATCGCGCCACTGCACTCCAACCTGGGAAACAGAGCGAGACTCCATCTCAAAAAAAAAAAAAAAAAAAAAGCATTTACTCTACCCCAATGTCCTACACTCCTTCCCCTTCTTCTGTTAAGACAAAATATAAGCCGATGGGGTTCAGAACATACTAGTCACAACTTATGATACCTTGGCATTTGAGAAAACAGCAGAAGGAAGGGCACTTTCACCTTCCCCTCACCCCTTCCTACTAAAACAGATCATAAGACCCTCATTCCAGAGATGCCCTCTGTATACCCAGAGGAAAGAAATAGCCTCATCTCTGAAGACACGGGGACATACAGAAGAATCTGAACAAACAGCTCCCTCTCATTTATTACCATTAGGTTGTGTCCCCTTTGTCCAACAGTACTTCTCCACAACCATCACGTCTTCATCAACTTCAGCATAAAAATACACAGGCTTTCCTGTTTCTTTGGATCTTCATTTCTGAAGGCTCCCTTGTTCTGTAAAACTTACATTAAATAAATGTTTTTGCTTTTGTTGTGCCCTGAGTTCCAAGACCCCCCTCAAAGATGACCACCAGAAACCGAAGTCAAAGCCAAGCAGCCAGAATCACTTTATTGCAGGTTCGAACCCGGACCTCTCTCCGTACAGGCGTAGTCAGGAGGGCAAGAGAGAGGTCCCGAGCACAGCTCAAGCCTACTTTTTATAGTAAGGCACAAACAGGTTACAGAAGATTAGGGCATTTTTGCAGTTACAAGATTGCGGATTGGTTGGCATTTTGAAGTTTGAACATTCGGCAGTTTCTGGTTGGCTCCCGCCCTTTTTTAAACTACAAACATCTAGGGGTTTTTGTTTTTTAGACAAACTGCTTGCTTAACCATGGGTGGGAGGGGGGTGGTTTCGATTGAGCAAGCAGGGGGTACGTGACTGGGGGCTGCAAGCACCGGTAATCAGAACAGAACAGAACAGAACAGGACAGGGACTTTCACAACGCTTGTCCATACAACGTCTGGAATTTATAGATAACATAACCGGTTAGGTCAGGGGTCGATCTTTAACCAGGCCCAGCCGCCCGGGCTGTCTGCCTGTGGATTTCATTTCTGCCTTTTAGTCTTTTCACTTTTCTCTTATTGACCTTTCTTTTGTTACAGGTGTCTCTGCCGTGAACCTTGCAATGAGTGAGAGAAGGTATTACACTTTTTCTGTCCTGCAGCTCTCATGTCTCCCCATATTTTTTGATACTCGCTTTTTTCTATGATTCCCCATGTATGTAATATTAAAAATTAATAAAATTGCATACCTTATGCCCTGTTAATCTGCCTGTTGTTCATTTATTTTATAGATCCAGCTGCTGAACTATGAGGACATAAGAAAAGTCTTTCCCCCTCTAGAGTTCAAATAAGGAAACATTAACAGAAAGAATGCAAGCAAAACTAAAATTCAGAATATAATTACTTTGATTGACATAATGGGAAGGTCAACATGACTTCCCAGAAAATGACATGCAGGGAAACAGGCAATTTGTAAAAGGGTGATGATTTGAAAGTGGAATTTGTTTCTTAGAATTATTTTTATGCATTCTTTCCCAACAGCCCCAAGTTTAAGAATTCATCCAAAAAGTATGTGTTAAAATACCCTACTAGGATGATTTCAACTTGTTTTTGCTCCCTTTTTAGGCAGATTTCGTTCCACTTGCTTATTCAGGCATTGTGTGAGCAATCTCTTCTGTTGTTTTGATAGAATCCAATGTTCCTCACTCTTCAGGATGTGCCAAGGCAAAGCATGCTTTTTGTCTTTGCTGCCTTTCTAATTCAAATGTTGTTGCTTTACACTGGTTGCTAATGAATCTCCTGATTATGATTCTGCCTATGTATGGCCCTTTAAATCTCACTGGGACCCATTTTCTATATCCTTAGTTTGCAAATATTCAGGTACCTATACCCAAGGAGCAGGGTTTTCTTTGTTTTGTTTTGTTTTCTGGGTGAAACAGATAGAAAAAAAATTTACCTAATATTTTTCCTCCATTCTCTGGCACGGAATTCAGTATTCATAAACTCAGGTCAATAGCCTGTATTAAAGTTGCTTTCCATTGCTCAGAGATCTGCATTTGTATTTTAGAAAGAGTAGGAGACACTTCGTAAAAGTCAACTTTAAGTCAATATCCTACATGTCACAAACAAAACATTATTTGTTAGTCACAATGTGAATATCTTTAATGCCTGTTGGGAATGAGACAATCTTAAAGCTGATGAGCTCCTGGAAGGAAAATAGAATTTGCAGGTTCTCTGACTTTGAATCCACCCTGAAAGATAATAATACTAAATAAAACTTTATAGCTATGAAGACTGAGGCTCACTAGTTAAATAGTTTTGCAACCATAGACATTTAGGACCTTAGATGTCCCCTAGTCCAGTTATCTGTTTCTACATACACAGAAACAAGTACAGGGAGGTAAAGCAATTTGGGCTGTCATGCAAATAGTTTTTCATCTGGTTGGGCACAGTGCTTTCTCCGGCCTCTGATCAATTGTTATGCATGTTATCTATACCTCTGCAATTTAATCACAGCCTTAGCTTTGTGACACTTTTTGTTTATGAATTGAGGTGAAGAGACTCTAAAATGGCCCCCGGTGATCCTGTCTCATGTCCCTGGACAGTCTCCTCCTCTTGAATGTAAGTGGGATCTATGACTTCTTTCTAACCAACAGGATGTGACAAAAATAATGGAATATCATTTCATAACTTCATTACCTAAGATGAATCTCACATCTGTTTAGTTCAAGCAAACTATTAAAACATGAAAATAGATGCATCATTCACATATGACTTATATGCAGGAAATTATTAGCTATTGGGTTTTTTTTGAGACAGAACCTTGCTCTGTCACCCAGGCTGGAGTGCAGTGGCACAATCTCAGCTTCCAGGTAACCTCACCTCCCGGGTTCAAGCGATTCTCATGTCTCAGCCTCCCGAGTAGCTGGGATTATAAGCGCACACTAACTTGCCCAGCTAATTTTTGTATTTTTAGTAGAAACGGGGTTTCAACATGTTGGCCAGGCTGATCTTCATCTCTGGGCCTGGAGAGATCCACCCACCTCAGCCTCCTAAAGTGCTGGGATTACATCCATGAGCCACTGCGCCCAGCCAGTTATTGTAAAAATATAACTAAGTCCTTGAAAAGATTTAGGTTATTACAATTATTATTCTACTTTACTGTATATGTTTAAAATTACTTAAGAAATGGAACCAGGTAGACCAAAGTGAGAAATATTATTGGAATAACACCATGCCAATATCAAATAGCATTATTAAAATATATTTTGGTGTTAATGTAAAAATTAAAATAGGGACAGGCTTTAAGCCTACAAACATGATGAAATATTTTTTTTATTTTTAGGACCTTGTATATGAGAATCTTAAAAGTATTTTTATGAATCCAAAGGAATAGAGAAAATTTCTTATTAGAGTCTCATTTCTGTGTAAATTCCTAAAACATTACCATCTGCCAAGGTATACTTGAAGATGATATCATGGCCCCAGGAATCAACTAGCCTCATCTGGATTGGTTTGTTTGTTCCCAACCACCACCCCTGCCACAGTGGACTTTGCACAAGTTGTAAAAATTAATTTTACTTATAAGTTATGTTTATTTTAATGTTGGGTGACAAACTGCTGACTTGTTAGATACTTAGATTTAAACTACGACAAAGCAACTGGTGCTTTTATGAGTGGGACTGAAAGTGATCTGGAGCTCCTATGGTGACCAGGCATCCTGGGAATTTACAAGCCTGATTTGTGGAGGGTATTTGAGTTTTCCGTGCCCTATCTGCCGTGGCTGCTCTATAACCAAGTATCGAACTGAGAGGAATGAACGTTGCACATTTAAATGTTTGACTTTTAAAAGTTAATTGGGAATAAGAAGTTCTTAAATGTTGGAATCAGAATCTTAGAACTGAAGAGGACCTTGGAGGTTAACCAATTTGACTTCCTCACTTCACAAATGAGTCAACTGAGCAATTCCTTTGCCAAGTAGATGTGATTAATTCTATCATAGAGAAAAATATGACCAGAGAAGTGATCTGTTCAGGATTGAAAAGCAAATGTGTCAGGAAACCATGACATCAGTTCGAATCTGTCTGACTCTAAAATTTGATTCTCTCCCATGACACCATCCTGCCTTTCATAAAATTCCTCAGAAGCAAGAATATGGTTTATAGAGATCCAAGAACAGAGAGCTTTAGAAGAGAGACAAAGAAAACCCTGAAACAGTGTAAGATGAGCCTTCACAGAGCAGGTAGGGAAAGGCGTTGTCAAAGCACACCTTTCAAAATGTTAACTCTCATTCAAACATTTGGTGAATGTGTCAAAGATTTGTTCAATGCATCAGAGATGGGACCAGCAGGATGGTAAAGCTGGTTCAAAGAGCATTTGCAGAACAGAGGTTTGTATAGGCATTCAGGAAGGCAATGATGGGCTGGGTGTGGTGGCTCACACCTGTAATCCCAGCACTTTGGCAGGCCAAGGCGGGCAGATCACTTGAGATCAGGAGCTCAAGAGCAGCCTGGCCAATATGGCAAACCCCACCTCTACTAAAAATGTTAAAAAAAAAAAAAAAAAAAATTAGCCAGACATGATGCATACCTATAGTCTCAGCTACTTGGGAGGCTGAGGCAGGATAATTGGTTGAGCTCAAGAGGCAGAGGCTGCCATGAGCCGAGCCGAGATCGCTCCACTGCACTCCAGCCTGGGCAATGGAATGAGACTCCGTCTCAAAAAAGATATATAAAAGGAAGGTAGTCATGAAACATGTTTGATAAATTTGACTTTTATTATAAAAACTGGTTAATGACCTATAGGGCAATAAAACCACAATCTTGGGGTCTATGTTTTTCTACTGAAAGAATACATTTACTCATAAAAATCATGTATAATTTATCAGTCTTCTTACTATGCAGAATTCAAGCCCTAATCAATAGTAAATAGAATATCAAAGGTTCATTTTTCAAGAGAAATATTCTCTTGGGGTAGCTGCCTAGTAGCTATATGGCAACTATGTATTTAAAGTTATATTCCTTGACCAGCTCTTGAAGTCCTTAGTTTTTGGTGCCAATTAGGGGAGCAAAGTATACTAATAATTGACCATGTTGGGGGTAGAGTTGGCCTCCTTTTATGAAAGCTAAGAAGCAAAGAAAAATGGGAGCATAAACAGAATATCACGCCACCTCATCCCAGAGATGACCCACAGAAGTAACCTCAGGCGAGGCTATAAATTTACTCCAAAAGTAACTTTGTGTACAATGGAGCACAGACAGCTAGACAGTAGCACCTGATACAAAGGAGTGCTGGGCATCCCAATCCTATTCTCGGGAAAATCTGGGCTTTTCATTCCATTTCTATCTTGCTTCTTGCCTCAGAACCTGTTCTTGTATTTAACTGTCTCCAAGTTTTTTACCTAACCTGGAATTCCTAACTGAGCACCTTGGATCTGTTGGCAGGTTTGTCATGAATAGCTTAAAATCATGACGCTTGAATGAATAGAAAGTCATCTTTTCCTTTTACTTTGGCTGAAACAAGATAGGAGCTTTTCAGTGGAACATATACTGTAAAGTAAAAGAAAATCCACAACATCATATCAAAGAATATTTGGAAAGTATAGTCAATTTCTGGTGTGGCTTTAATTAACTTAAGCTAATTAAGAATCCATCCATGTTATTGGGGGATTCTGCTCATGGGAATTAAAGTATTTTTTTTTTTCTTTTCCTCATGTATAACTGGGGAACCATGCCTGGAAAAAATAAAATCAATCACCTTTTCTTCAACCTTATCCTTCTCCCCCTTTTCCACTTCTTTTTCCACCTCCTATCTTTGCTCTAGCATGAAGCTTCAAAGAGGCTCCAGTGACCGTTCACCTCTCTTCCTCCCATTTGAAAGTTAATGTGTTCAAAGGAAGCCAGTAGATTAATTACTCTCATTTTTGTCCCTGCTGTATCTTAGAGGGGGAACAAAAAGTAAAGGCACAGTCCAGACATTTAACTGCCTACTCAAGTGCTATTCTAAAACTAACTTAACTCTGTCTACTGGCAGATTTGAGTCCAATGATAGTAATTGCTTCTGAAAAGCAAAAGACAGTCAAAAGTCTATTTTAACTTCTCCTTGACTCCTTATTATCAATGAACGTGCCTTCCTGTATGCCAGCTTGGAAATAGAAATACCTGTTTCTAAAAGTATAGCATATAATGGCTTGAGAAGGTTGAGAAATCGAGATCACTGATCAAGATCCATTAGCGCCCTAGTACACTCTGAACATTGATTGGCAGTAAATACAGTAGCAAGCATGAAACTTGATAGAATGGGACACAGGCCAACCACAGGCAGTCATACAAAACCTAATTTGAGGGCAGTATAAGAGACAAGGGACAAATTTAGGTTCCTGGCCTGGCATACACAATGTAAAAGATCCAAACAGGGTCTTTTCCCCTAAAAATTTTTTTTTCTTAGGAGAAGATGGACTTGCCCTAGAGACTACATCCAATTTTATCTGCATATATATATTAGTTTAATTCAAAGTGGTCTCACCGTTCCTTTAACAAAATTAAATGAGAAATATGACAAGTCTCATAAAAAGGGCTAATACGTTTACCACCTCTTCCTTCTGAAGTGGCCATTTTAAATTAATTTTTAGTGAGTTTTTTATAATTTAATAAAAACTTGTACTTTATTTTAAAGGAAATAGAGACTTCTGTTCTGTTTATGCTTAATTTAGAATATCTGCAAAATACAGTATTTTTTTTTTTTTATTTTCTTGGGGAAATGATTCTTATTCTTATCTCTGTTGCTTCATTGACCAGTGCTCTGCCTCTTCCCTAGTATTTTATCCAATAAATGTTCTCTTGCAAGGGAAGTTTTTCCAGCTGGAAAATATTCAGAGATTTCCTGATCTAAGGTTACTGTTGTTTGGTTCTTCCCACACTAATATCCTTAGTGAGTCCTAGACTTTATACTCCTCTCAAAATCTTGCCTTTAAAAAAAAAAAAAAACAAAACAAAACTTTTAAGCGCTGAAGTTTTTAAGCTCTAAGTTAATTCACTGAGTTAATGAAATTGCAGCCTCCCCATTTTCTAATTTCTTTTCCAACTGCAGGCAGATCTGCTTCTCCTTTTAATGGTGTTCTGTTTTTCTGTAAGTTTATCTTTCCTTTTTACACAGCTTCAGATGAAGGTCTGTTTGCTTTTTAACTTTATCTTGCCCCCATGCAGAGCAATAGTTTTCACTAGGCCTGAGTGCCTTCCTCTGTTTTTCTTTATCTTTCCTATAATTCTTGTATATGTTGCTTAAAATTTGGTATCAAACACCACAAAGTGACTCCTCAGACTTCAAATAGGAGGAAGATTATATTGAAAAGTTTGGGGTATCTCACAGAATTGAGGGAATGATGAAGCAGTCAAGACTCTGTAAGTTAAGGAAAGAGGGCAGCTGGGGATATTGAAGCACCTGGAGTTTATGGACTTTCAATTACCATCTTTTCAGATCAAATAGAAAAATGAGTTATAATGCAATTGAAAAATAAATAGATACATAGATAGAGAAAACAGGCTATAGATACAATATACAATATAATCCCAGTTTTGAAAAAGAAATAAGATATAGTATTATCATAATGGATCACGTTAGAATAATGATTTTCTTCATTGCGTTTATCTATTCTCAAATTAACATGTATTACTGGTGCGATTTTAGAAGTTTGAAAGTAAAATATCTCTCTGCTGTGGAGTTATAAATAAATGACCTCTGTGAACACATCATTCATCAGAACCATCCATTAGTGATTACTAACTTCTGGCTGGTGGCCCAACACATTCCTCTGCAATGTGTCGCCTTCTCTGCAGTTTTTGCATTGTGTGGGATTTGAATAAACTTCAATTCCCCAGAGAAGGTCTGGTCTTTTCTCTCTGCCTCTCTAGACTGTTGCAGGAAGAACTGGCTCTTCCAGCTCTCTATTTCCTTCTGTTATCCTGCTACCCTTTTCATGCACTTCCCTCTGGCAACTCAGTTCTAGAAGATCTCATTCTTTGTCTAACATCATTTTTTTGGATCTTGAAGCCTGTGGGTGTTATTACCTTTCATGGAACAGGAAAGGGAATTATAACTGCCTCAACAGGAAAATAAAATTTTGCAGTGGGTAATATTGGTTACAGAACAGCATAAAGAAGAAACAACACTATGTTTTGAGTATAATTCAAATATAATGTCAGACATAAGAGATTCTCAATCCATACTACCAGAAAAAGCAGAATATAAACATATATACAAGATGATTCAATTTGTAAAAATATGTCTATATTACTATCTTTAATTTGGATCACCACAAATAAATTTTTCTTTTTGTTAATCAGTGTTTCCTGATCGTGTTTTTTCCCCTTAAATAAATGTGTGTGACTTATTTTAAACATTAAAAAGGTAAAATGATAACTGCAGGTAGGTTACATATTCGCAGGAAGAGACTACATACACACGAACGCCCTGCTGTATCTTCCCAATTTGCCAGCCAAGATTTCAGAAACAGTGGAAGTGAGGTAGCTGCACAGAGCTGGAGCAAATGCGGCCCACCTCGGCCTGGCTTTTCCTCACCCCTGACTCCCCTACAGGGTATGCAGCTCACTGGCCAGAGAGAATCCTGACAGAGCCAGGAAAAAAAAATTTTAAAGGTAAACGACTGCTGTACCACTGCCATACTTGGTTTGACTCTGATCGTTATGTTGGTTGTAGGATATGGTTCAGAAATCCTTTTCCCACAGTAGCACTGAAACTGAGATCCAGCCTCCCACTAGAGTTCATTGTGGTCATTTATAAATACATATAATATTTTTAAACTTACCATTATCCTACTCAATCTATGTGTTTCATTAATCTCAGAGAAGGCACTACTCTACTATACTAGACAAGTAATACTGTACTAGACAAGGATGGGGCCTAATGACTGTGGCGTGTGCCCCTCCATAAAACCGGCTCTTGCCTTAGCTTTTGGAGGACTTCATAATTTGGGTAACTTTCAGTATCCGCAGTGGAAGCCCAGGATTTTCTTTATCTACCGTGTTTCCTGACCTGACTCTTCTTTCCAGTGTTCCATTCGCTTTAGCGTTCTTCCACTTTTTTAGGACACTCCAACTGGGTTTTAAAATTCAGCATGCCCCTTGAAGACAGAACAGTCCTTGCCCCACCACATACACAGCTGACAGTACTCTGTATTCACCTGAGGATGGGGGGAATGGAACTGATTTTCTGCAGTTGAGAAGCAAAAGTGTGGCTGCCTGTTCAATTCATGAAAAATGTCTTGAGCTAATTACTAGTGGTTAAAGAAATACTACCACAGAAACAGCGCTCCTCCAGAGTGATGTCACCAACATGCTTACAGCTTCTCCTTATATGTAAAAACAAATACCTACGCTTTTATGATTGTAAAGGGGAAAAAGTAATGTCTTTTTCTTACTCATTAAGAGGTTCATGGCTAAGACTCCTGTAACAAAAGATAGAGTAACAAGAGAAAATCATGCAAATTTGTTTAATCTAATTTTTATGTGACACAGGAGATGTCAGAAATGAAGGCCCAAAGAAATGGGGAAATCTGTATGTTTTTATGGACAGTCATGCAGGAATGTGATTAAAGGACAAAAGGGTATAATCTAATGGCAATAAAGTGGGATAAGTTGTATATCTAATGGCAATAAACTGAGATAAAATAAATTTAGCAAGGCCTGTTTACTCAGATTCTTCTTGGCATCCCTGAGGCATTCCTTCCTTCAAGGTATAAGGTAGGACACCTGTCACATGGAGGTCTTTAGGGAAGGAGGAAGGAAACATTTTAGTCTGTTTTGTGTTGCTGTACAGGAATACATGAGGCTGGGTAATTTCTAAAGGAAAGAGGTTTATTTGGCTCAAAGTTCTTCAGGCTGTACAAGAAGCATGGTGCCTGCATCTGCGCAGCTTCTGGTGAGGGCATTTGTGCTGTATCTAACAGTGGAGAAGGTCAAAGGGGAAGCAGCACACGTGAAGAGAGCACAAACCCAAGAGGTGTCCAGGCTTTGTAACAAATGAGTCTCTCAGAAACAAACCTATGTTCTTGAGTACCAATCCAGTCTTGCAGGATTGAGAACACCCTACCAAGAAGGGCACCACGTCACTAATGAGGTGTCCACTCTCAGGACCCAAACACCTTTCACTAGGCCCCACTTCACTGGAGATCAAATTTCAACATGAGATTTAGTAGGGACAAACAAACCATACCCAAACCACAGCAAGAAGGGAGATCAGAGGCTGGTCATCCCAGGTACTGTGACCTGTGGAGGAAGAAGGGTAAGGGAAGGGTAAGAGTAACCTAAGATAAAATCATACCTTTGAAAGTGAATTTGATATAAACTCTGCTATTAACTAACAGTCGTTATTTATAAATAAACTCATTCAATATAAGGCTATCTTCATGGTGCTTGGAAGGCACCCCTACCTCAGGAAATGAGCTGTGCTTCCTACACTGGGTGCTGCAGGGACAGAAAGAAAAAAACGACACAATGATCTTTTCCCATGTACTCATCTGAAATATTGTGCTTTGCCTTGTTTTTTTTTTAATTCCTGGGCTTCAGTAACTGAAAGCCCCTCTTTCCTTGTTATTTCTCCTTCCTAGCACAGCAAGTTCTAATTCCCACCTCCCGTTCAGCATTCCAATTCTAGAATATTCTTCTACAATTCCCTGCCTTTACAGCTCTGTTTTTTCCTAGTTTCTGTATGCTCCTTTAGGTGGTTCCATTCTTTCTCTGACTATGGAGAACCAATGCTTTACTGGATCCTGAGGGCACATTGAGTGGTAGTGAGTTACCAAAGGCATGGAGAGGCAGTGTGTCTCCTTAGCCTATCCAGACAACATCCTGATTTGATTACCTATGGTTGGAACTGAAAGTAAACAGAGATATTACCAAATTGATAGTCCACATCCCAAAATTCATGCTACCAAAAAGATGTTTATAGATTATTTATAGGAGAAAAGCCAGTACACCAATGTAAGAATTTATCGTCTCATTTTTATAAAAAGAGATCTCTTCACATTTCCTTAAGATACCAAATAAATGGTATTTATTATCATTTTGATTATCTGTCTTTATTAATTACTCTCAAATGAACATATGTTATGGATAATTTTCAAATTTTGGTGGTAAAATATTACCTCTGAAACAGCACATCAAATCTGGTAATAATTGTGATCACAAACAAATTCGCTGTTGATCCCAGCAGGCATCCATAAACCTCTGGTCACTGGCACAGTCTGGGTGCCTGGGTGTTCTCAGCAGTGGGACCTGGGAATCCCTCACCATAAGCCCCTCCTCTGGACTTTCCTTTTTTCAGCTTTCAAAATGTCCAGGCTTCTCTCACCACAGTAAAACCCTAGACACCCTTTTTCTATCTCTTTTCATTCTGTACTAAAACCAAACTCTCCCTTCCAGGTTTTCCATTTCTTCATGAGTTTTCCCTACCATTTCCAGGCAGGCCTACCATTATTTTTAAGTGTCAGCGTGTCCCTTTCGGTTAGGTCCAATTCTCTCTGCTTCACGTATGGTTGGCACTGTTTGAGCCTAGGATAAAATAAATGGAAATGCCTACTTTGGACCAGAAAGCAAATTGCTCTTATTTTTTTAAGGAAAAAAAACCTTAATATGATTAAACTTGGTTACAGAAGAACATAAAAAAGGAAAAATATCACATTAATAGATATTTCTAAATAGATGCATCTGAAATACATTCACAGTTTATTGGAGAAAAAAAGAACACAAACTATACTGTCTGATTTTATGTTTTGAAAAAAGTTAACAATGTTATCTGTAATTTATATGAAAATACTTTGATTTCTCCTTTATGCTCATCTATGTTTCCTAATCTCATCAAATCAACTTGTATTATTTTATCATTTATATTATTTTAAAGGAAAGAATGTTACCTGCAGCATTCCAGGTTATCATATGGGGCAAGAGATCATACCCCTTCCTATACTCACTGAATGCTCCATTTTATTTAGCCAAGGATAAGAACTTAATGGAGGCCAGGTGCCACATAGACCAGAAGGCAATGCACTGTTTCCTGGCCTGGCTTTTTTTTTTTTTTTTTTTTTTTTTTTTTTTTTCATGCCTGCTTTCACCATGGGGCGGCTCGTCACTCTGATTGGCACTGAGAAAGCCAAATTCCTGGCATGCCATTGTCCTTCACAAGCGTGCTTAAATCGCCATTCACACTAAAAGCTAATAATCTGTGCACTTAAAATAGTTAATTAATAGGTTTGACTTTTACAGTAGCCTTAGGTTCACAGAAAAATTGAGCAGAAAATGTGAAGTTCCCAAATTCATGCATTTTTGCTTAAAGAAATATTCAAACACATCAGATTCTCCAAGAGAATTGAAAATATACATTCACATGGAAATGTGTACACGAATGTGCATAGTAGCATCATCCATAAGAGCCAGCAGGTAGAATCAACTCAAATGCCCATCAACTGATGAATGGATAAACAAAACGGGATATATCCACATATTGTTCAGCCATAAAAAAGAATGAAGTGCTGCTACATGCTATAACATGGAAGACTCTTAAAAACATTATGCCACGTGAAAGATGCCTCTCACAGAAGGCCACCTTATATGATGCCACTTATATGAAATACCCAGAATAGTCAAATCCATAGATTAGTTGTTGCCAGTGTTGCAGGCAGAGAGGAATAAGCAGTGAATGCTACTAAGTGCAGGGCTTCTTTTGACGGTGATGAAAATGTTCTGAAATTAGATAGTGGTGGTGGTTGCAAATACACCAAAATATGCACTTTAAAATGCCTGTTTACTAAACCAAAATCCCACCAGTGAAGCCACATCCCCTCGTGGGGGTTGGAGGAAAAAAACCAAGTCCATAGCTGGCTGTCCCTGAGGAGCATCTCCGCTTCCGCTCTACGAAGCCCCGCAAGGCCCAGCTCACTGCAGAGCACCACCTTCTGTGGGTTAAGAAATATATCAGACTGGTCCTAATTCTGAGTGGTATGAGGGCAATAGCCACAAATTTCTTGAAACTCAAATAATCTCCCTTAGTGAAATTTGGGAGGAGCTGCTTCTTTCCTGTTCCTGATCTTTCTCGACACAGGAGAGGAGCACAACAACTAGGGCCTCCGTGCACCTTCCCCAGGTGCTCAGAGGCAGGGGAGAATGATGGCTGTACCTGCCCTCTTTCTCCATGTGTCACTTTCTTACTGCTAATGCTCAGCTTTCCCTTGAGGTTTTGCTACTTTTTCATGTACTTTTAGCTGGATTTTAACACTTAATTTCCCTCTTGAGGTGAACCCATTCCTTTTCTATATCACGTGCAGAACTGACACTGTTTGATGAATCCTGGAGGCATAATAAACGCTAGTGATTCATTAGAAGCATCCGTATTATTTTTTTTAAATTAAATTTGTAGCTGATTAATCTTGGTTAGAGTAGAGCATATGAGAAAGACATTACATTAATAGATCATTACTAAAATCGCATCACAAAGAAAGATGTTTGTAGTTTGTCACAAAGAGAGAAAACAGGACACAAACAATATGTATGTACAGTGTGATCCCATTTTTGTAGAGATATCTACCTTGCTATCTCTAATTACTGCCACAGTGAATGATTGTCTTTTTATCTATTTTCTACTCTGCTAAATTGAACATATATGTCTTCTGAAATTTTTAAAATTCAAAAGTAAAATGATACCGACATTTATAATAGTTAGAAATAAGTGACTCTAAACTGATCATCCTAGACAATCATCTATCAACCTCTGAGTGGGCATACAATCCTTCCTAGGTACTTGAGGGTAGGAGGGAGGCACCCTGGGCAGGGAGGAGAAATATGGGCTAGAAAGGAATGAAGGTGCTCTCAGCCCTACAGGAGATCATAGTCTGAGAAACCGATGTTATACATCAGAGACCTAGAATCGTATCAGACTGTCTGCTGTGTGCCCTTTTATTCTAGTCATTCTTTATTAAGCAGCATTTACTGAAGGGCCACCTGTGAGGATAAAAATTCAAATAGGACATTATCACTGCCTTTAAAGAGCCTAAAGGAGCATTAACTCTTTCCCTCACTTTTCATACTAGACCAAGACATGGCTTGTTCTTCTGGGACTCCGTGTGCTTTATGTGATGGCATTTTTTCTCTATAACTCTTTTCTATAGAGCCCAACGAAGCTGCAAGATCTGGACATGTTTTTAAAAGCAACTTATTCTGGTAGAGAAATAAGAATGAAAGGGAAAGAAAATCTTTAAGACACGTGTCCTAAATAGCCCAGTTCCTCCTCCTCACTCACATATGTGGAAAGGTGAGAGAATAATAACATTAAGTAGCAAATATTTTTGTTTTTATTTTTTTACTGATTCAGATTTTTTTTTAACTTTTGATTTTATTTTCATTTTATTTTAGATTCAGGAAGTACATGTGCAGGTTTGTAACATGGGTATATTACCTGATGCTGAAGTTTAAGCATGTAATAACCCTGTCACCCAAATATTAAACACAGTACCCAATAGGTAGTTTTTCAACCCTTGCCCGCTTGCCTCCCTCCCCTTTTTGGAATCCCCGGAGTTTATTGTTCCCATTTTTGTATCTGTGTGACCCAATGTTCAACTCCCACTTATTGGGAAGAATATGCAGTGTCTGGTTTTCTGTTTCTGCATTAATTCAGTTAAGATAATGGCCTTCAGCTGCATGCATGTTGCTGCAAAGGACATGATTTCATTCTGTTTTATGGCTATGTAGTATTCTATGGTGTATACATATCATATTTTCTTTATCCAATCCACCCGGGATTAATAGACACCTGGGTTGATTCCATGTCTTTGCTATTATGACTAGAGCTGCAATAAACATTTGAGTTCAAGTGTCTTTTTGGTAGAACAACTAATTTTCCATTGGCTATATACCCAGTAATAGGATTACTGGGTCAAATGCTAGTTCTACTTTTAGTTCTTTGAGAAACCTCCAAATTGCTTTTCACAAGAGCTGAACTAATTCAAACATTGTCTATTCATGTCTCCTACCTGCTCCTGTGGGACCCCAAAAGCTCCTCCTGGCTACTTCTGCAAATCCTCAAAGACAAGGCTAGACTCACATTTGTTCAGGAAGAGGACTGCTAACGTTCCCCGCTTCTGGACTCTCCCACTCTCCATAAGTTACTTGAGGTAACTTAACTCTGTATCCACCACTGGCATGCTCTGAGGAAAACCCACTACTGAAAACGTGTGTTTGGATCAATTTTGTATGTACTTAATTTTTAAAACCACATAAAGGAAGATTTAATATTAAAGGACATTCATGATAACTGTTGGTAAACCAAAGGGTTACTTTATGTTAGACAACTAATACTCCAAGCTTAAGTTATAAATTTGTTCAAGCTGAATTGTATAGGAGATTTGCTCAATGTGTGGTTCAGCCCGGGCTAAAACAGCAAACGAGCAATTACAGAGAGCTGTGTGAACCTGCACATGACAGTGCAGTGGAGCTGCACTGAGACATGCTTAGGAGATGCAGAATAAAGGAGTGATGTGGGGGATGTTCTTTGAATGTGCCCCATTAGAATATAATCCACATCTGCCAAGAAGCAGCTTTAGTATAAACATTTAGTATTTATGCATTGTATCTGCTTGCAAGAGGAAAGCAACAGAAACTGAAAATGGCAATGGTCAATTATTTGTCTTTCTCCTTCTCACTCTTTCATAACATAAAAAGGTAATTTCAAAATGACATTTTCCACATAGATTTATCTCATAGACAGACGACAATGTACACATACATACAAAATCTGCAACCTAAATTGGTTTCTCACTTGTGGCATTTCATTTCCTTATTTCTCTAGAAAACAATACGGATGGTTTTTCTCTGAGGGAAAAAAAAAAAAAATACAACTCGAGGCTGAAATTTTAAATCTCCAAGAAACTGCAAATCCTTTGACATAAAAATAAAATTCAAGGAAATTCAAGACCCTTCCAGGCTAGTACTGTTCCTAGAATAACACATCATACAAGTTTCTCAGTATTTTAGGTACTAAAAAGCAACTATATTAAAACTGATACAAATTTGAATGTGTACTAGTTATACATGCATGTACCTGGCAATTATCAAAAATGACGAATTTAACTTTATTTTGATCACATCTGCATATGAAAGTATTGGTGCAAGTCCATCAAACTATGAATTGTAAAACAAGTAGCCAAGAATTAGTTTTATGCCCCATAACTAACCATATACCTCCAGTCTATAAATGAGTTGGGAGTGGCCAAGAGTTGGAGTAAGGGGTGAGAAAAGATTTTGAGAAAACTTTCATCTACCCATGGTGGGGATAAGATGCTCCTTTTTTCCCTGAAGCCCTGTAAAGAATGGCTTCCGGGCTAACTACATTGTCTTCTTGAGTTTGGTGGACATTGCGTGTTGGTGTCTTACTAATAACGGAGAAATCTAAAGAGTGAGATACTGACTAGATTACCTACAGCAGTAGAGCCTCTGGAAATATTTTGAGAGTAAGTCAACTCCCACTTACAATGGGTCAGAGTTGCAGATTTGCTATGGACCATGTGAGAGAGTGAGAGAGTACAATTATATTTCCTTGTAACTGCATCCTCCAAGTTTTTTTTATTTTAGCTCGATATTTGATAGACATACATATATATCCCATCCCCTTTCTGAGGTCCTTTCTGAGGCACTCTTCCAGTTAGAATCTATCACATTATAATCTGAGCTTCAATTTCCCTTTAACCCCCTGTTAACTGGCTTTCCAACACTGAATTTAGTGTTGGACTGGATTGGAAGACAGTGAGAGGAAGATCATTGGTTCCTGCTGTCCTCACCCACTCCCCCTCAAAAATGGACACTCTCCAACTCTTCCAAGATAATGTTCTTCTCTACGTATTTCTACAACTCTAACTGAACTTAATCTTTTCTCATCTCCTTACACTGCAGTTTCTACACAGTGTCTCACCGCACGTGTATCTTTTTACAAGTATTAAAAGGTCATACCTCCAGTCCAACAGTGTAAGGAGATGAGTGACAGAGTTACAGTGTACAAAAGTAACCTCTACTGTTTAAGTACATTATTGTAAGTATGCACAATATAATATTATCTGGTCATTTCAAATGACATTTATGAAAACTCTGTAAAAGCATGAGAAATGCTTATGGTAAAATAAAAAGTGAAAAAGCAATTTACATAACATATAGTTGTAGACCTTTTAATAGTCGTAAAAATATATATGTGTGATGAGAAACTGTGTAGAATAAAGCTAGCACTTGTGTTAAAATGGGGAAAGTATAAATATTCATACTTACTTCATTATGCATAAAAATATCTTCAAAATGATATACAAAAAAAAGTCATTGTCTATTGGAGTTGAAGGTAAAACTGAGCAGTGGGGTACAGAAATGGACAAAATACTTCATACCTTGTTTTTTTTTTTTGAACCATGTAAATGTATTACTTATTGATATTAATATTAAATAAGGCCAGGCACAGTGGCTCACACCTATAATCCCAGCACTTTGAGAGGCTCAAGCAAGCAGAGGACATGAGCCCAGGTGTTCAAGACCAGCCTGAGCAACATGGCGAAAACTTGTCTCCTCAAAAAACACAAAATAATTAGCTGGGGGTGGTGGTGCACACCTGTAGTCCCAGCTACTAGGGAAGCTAAGGTGGGAGGATCCCCTGAGCCCAGGAGGTCGAAGCTGCTGCAGTGAGCCATGATTGAGCCACCGCACTCCAGCATGGGCGACAGAGTGAGACTGTGTCTTAAAAAAAAAAAAAAAGAAAAAAGAAAATATTAAGTAAATACATGTGTGTGTGCATGTGTAATAGAAAGGTAATACACAAAGATGTAAGAATAGTGGCCGTCAGTCTGTATTGACAAATGGCTTTTCTTCTTTCTACATGTACCAGCTAAATTTTCCTCAATGGATGTAAGCTTATCATTTTTAAAAATGCAATGAAACATTTTTATCCAGTTACTTTTTAACTATTTCCTTGTTAAACAAGCTATCATCAATAATTTTCCAAGAAAGGAACAGAAATCTATCATTTCTAGAGCTCCAAATTAATGTAAATAGCTGTGCCAAGGAGTTTGCATCTTTTCTGGGGCAAAATCAGCCAGAGCATCAAGACGGGATCCAAACAGCATTCTCCTTTCATGGGGCTCTTTCATGTAGTGCTTAAGATGGTGCTCCTTAAACTTCAGTGTTCACACAAATCCCTTGGGAATCTTGTTAAACTACAGCTTCTAATTTAAGAAGTCTGGGTGAGGGCCAGGCGCGGTGGCTCACGCCTGTAATCCCAGCACTTTGGGAGTCCGATGAAGATTGATCACCTGAGGTCAGTAGTTAGGACCAGACTGGCCAACGTGGTAAAACCCCGTCTCTACTAAAAATACAAAAATCAGCCGGGCGTAGTGGCACATGGCTGTAATCTCAGCTACTCGGGAGGCTGACGCAGGAGAATCGCTGGAACCCAGGAGGCAGAGATTGCAGTGAGCTGAGATCACACCACTGCACCCCAGCCTGGGCAACAGAGAGAGACTCTATCTCAAAAAAAAAAGAAAAAAAAAAAAGAAGTCTGGGTGAAGCCTGGGATTCTGCATTTCAAATGAGCTGTCAGGTGAAACGAATGCTATTGGCCTGCAGATCACACTTTTGAGAAGCAAAGGTCTAGTGCGACACATCCCTGCTGCTTCTAGTGTAGCACAGAGTCCCCATCAGCATGAAAGGACTTTAGACCTCAGAGTGGCCCACAAACCAACTCATGCTGTAGAAACGATGAGCAATGTTATACTATTTTATTTTACTTAGTTGTCCCATTCAAAACTTGCGAGAAAAAAATAAAATTTTAATTTTAATAGATGGGACATATCAAACAAAAAGGATTTCTTATGACCTTTGAAAGATCTTGCTGCTTGGTATAAGTCAACTGCAGGATGAGCAAGTACTACTCTGCAGTTCTTCCTTGGCGCAATCTGGTTTTGGTCTTTAACAGAAGTTGAGTTGAAGAAAATAACCCTTTATTCTGGGATTAAGGGGTCCTCCTCATTTAGGGCTAGAGCCAGTGAGTGAGAACACTTGGACTCTAGTCTTAGCACTGTCATTTAGGAGCAGCACGACTTTGGGCAAGTTATTATAGGCTCCTGGCATTCAGATTCCTCATTTTTTAAGAGTAGCTCATGCGCTGGTGGCAAGAACATTCCAGCTGTGACATCTGAGGCTGATTACACTGACTAGGCAAGCTGCAGATGTCTGCCATATTTGTACTTCATTCTCAAAGCCTTGGGGAGCTATTGAAGGCTTAAAAATAGGAGAACAATGCAGTACAACCTGAAGGGATTAACACAAGAGGATGAGAGGAAATCCCCCAGTTTGCCCAACAATTGGCTAAATGATATTTAATTATGTGCAGCTGCCAAACTTAAGTCAAATTTCACTTTTGGTAACCAGCAGAAGAGAATCATTCCAAAAAGCAAGGTCAGACTTGTGTTTACTCTTCAAACAAATAATTGATTTTAGAAAAGAAAAGAAAAGAAAAGTCAGGCATGGTAGCTCATGCCTGTAATCCCAACACTTTGGAAGGCCGAGGCAGGCAAATCACCTGAGGTCAGGAATACGAAATCAGCCTGGCCAACGTGGTGAAAACCCGTCTCTACTAAAAATACAAAACTTAGCCAGGTATGCTGGCACACGTCTGTAATCCCAGCTACTCGGGAGGCTGAGGCAGGAGAATTGCTTGAGCCTGGGAGACGGAGGTTGCAGTGAACTGAGATTGTGCCATTGCACTCCAGCCTGGGCAACAGAGGGAGACTCTGTCTCAAAAAAAAAAAAAAAAAAAGAAAAAGAAAAAGAAAAGAAAAAACCTTGATTAGAAGTCATTATATAATATGAATTATTGTAAGTGTTTACATTTTTGTATATGCTTGAATTGTAATACACAGGAATTCCTTATCTGTAAACCAAACTCAGGTATTTCATATGCCAAGGCCTGTGATCAAACATTAAAATGTGATTCTAATTAACATTTCCCTCTTGGAATTAATAATGACAACAATTATTTACTGAGTATCTCTTCTGTGCTGGGTGCCTTACACGCATTGTCTTGATTTACTCTCCCAGCAACTGCAATGAGATAGATATTACCATCCCCATTTTATAAATTAGAAATCAGACTCAGGGAGTTTAATTGACTTGCCAGAGGTTATACAGGTGGCTAAGCTAGATTTTGAACTCTGGTCTATTTGACTTCTTGGCTTTTAACTTCCAGCTCACTTAAAACAGAAAGCAAGGACAGGCAAATTTGCCAGTTGTTAGTCAATCAAAAATCATGCATATTAAATATCTAGACAATCTGTAACCACCCATAAGTGTATCACATACTTAGTGAGGTGAGTCTCACTGTGAGTGACATGTCATATTTTAGGATATTTGTCTAAGAATGAATAATTTTGACTACAACCTTGCATACAGTCTTAGATTGCCAGTTTTATATTCCCTTTGGATGCATATAATGAAGATTTCAATATATATCCAAATAAATACATTTGCTGTCATGCATAAGTAGTAGATATTGACCATCTATAAATTCACTTATTTCATGTGTATTTAATTTCAGGATCATCTATCCATATATGAATGTTTTTAATTGATCATTTCTTTAAAAATAAGGTCACAGACAGATAAATACATCTATGACTGTATTTCGTAAGTACCATAGTGACATCTTGTGGGAAAAGCACGTTGAGTTGTTTCTGTGTGTTGTTGAGTATTACAAAACTTTTTTTTTTTATTGACAAAGTGGAAACTCTCATCTGACCGTGAATTTGAGATGTTGGTCATTAAAATATAGTCTTATACAAATTTAAGACAATGGGTTTTTGATACCAATTTTCAATAAAGTAATAAAATATTTCTGAAATATAAGTAGTCTAAATTGAAGTTATGAGAAACAATCATGATAGAGTTTTAAATCAGTAAATTTTTAAAATCGTTGTTTCTGTTTTTAGAATGTGAATGAAATAATTTCCTTTGTAAATGACCTTGAAATAATTTAATTTCCAAACAGATGATATGAATTTTTCAACATTATAGAAACTGTTATTCCCCCCATGATATCTTTTAAAAGTCTCAAACAATCAAGACTCATTAGCATAAGATTGTTTACTGAGTACAAAATAAATAATTATCTATTGAGGGCTCACTATGTACAAAGAATTATGAAAGTCTTTAATCTTTTTTCTTAGTAAGATTTACTGGTTTGATAAACTGACTAGAACATGTTTGTTAACAAGGCTGAAGATTGATTTTATTCATGTGGGGATGAGTTTTCTTATTTTATTTTTCTGTAGGTAATATGACATCATTTTTTAATGACCTTTGAAGTGAAACAAAAACTGAATGTTTTTCTTTTCTACTTCTATTGTTTCATTTTCTTTTACATTTCTTAAGCAGAACTTTGGTACATAGATGTTTGTTGCACTGTTATCTATAATGAATATGTGAATATATGCATTCACTTGTGTTATTTTACTGTTATTTTTAATACTATGAAACATTCTAAAAAGTTATATTAACTCAAGATGACAAAGCAAACATTCAAACTATTTTCCTTATATTTGATGTGTCTGGTAAGTAAAAAGAGATGTGATCACCGATTACAAAAGGGCCACTGCTGGATACGTTTATTTTATTTTCCCTTACTTTATTACTCACTTACTATGCATCAACACTAGAGGGCATCTGAGGACTGGGCTAAGTACAATGTATTACTGTGAGTAAAACAAGTCTCTGTTAAAATAAAACTACAACATCTTCCATCAACAGAGCTAATTATGTTTTGTGGCATAGATATTCAAAAATTACTTGATGATAGTTTTATAATGAAATTAGTAAATATGCATACGCTTCCTATTAAAATGTTAAATGAAAACACTCCTTTTTGATACAATGCAATAGCTAATTCTGTAATTATAATTAAATTTACAAATGCCAAGTACAGTAATGGCAATTATGCATCAAATTGTATTTCCAGCTGCACCTGTCTACATTTAAAAAGTCAGTGTGCAGTTGCAAGCTATTGAACATCTGAGAATGAATACAGAATTAGCTGGGCAAGGCTATGGTCTCAATTATTATAAATACTCAGCCTGTCATTTTTTTAGCATATGTCATCCAATTATGATGTATTAAGTGCCTACTGTGTGTCAGGATACATCAATGTTCTGGATTCACCATTAAGGAGCTCAGCCTAGCAGAAGGGAGAGACAGGTAGACAGACAGATGAGGAAATGGGCCATAATATTAACAGTGCAGTGATGGAGTGTGCACAGAATGAGGGGGGAATCAGAACATAGAGGAAATGCTGCAGCCCTTCCAGGTACTTTTCTTTTCCTGGTAGTTGCCTGCCTCAGACTATAAAGATAGAGGCTAAAGAATAAATGCTGACACACAAATGTGGTTTCAAATCCTGTTCCACCCTTTTGCTAACTCTGTGACCTAAAGCAAGTCTTTCAGCTCCCCAACTTTGATGTCTTCTAAATGAAGCAGCAATGATAATGCAGACTGCCACAGAAGATTGCTGTGTGGACCAAAGATAATATCTACAATGCACTTAATGCAACAGCTGCTGGCCCTTAATAGATGTTCACTATCATTTATTACTATTATCAATTTCATGTAATGATCAATAGACCTGGAATACACTCCATGGTCCCAAGTTGGAGGCAACCAAGGTGGACACAGAAATCAGTTACTTTTATTGTTTCATGGTAGATGAGATCTGATGAAGGAGAATAGGATGATCCTTTGGAAATAAAGGAATTGATGGTTACCCACGAGAACTTGCCTCCAATCTCTTGGCCATTCTAACCGGTAAATTTGTGTATTCTTCCTCTTTCTCTCTCTCTCTGTTTCTGTGTCTCTCTCTCCCTATCTTTCTCTCTCACTCTTACTGTTGCAGAGTATCAGTGTGGGAGGGAATCATCATTTTGTTTTCTTTAACAGGCATTCAGAAATGAAATGTGTTCATTTTATGTCTGTGTGCTGCTTTGGTATTTAATGCATATGTCTCTAGCATAATATCAAACTTCAGTCTCAATTTCCTGAACAATCTGTGTATTTAGAAGATTGAACAATATTTCACAAGTAAGAGTGTTTTTATTTTCTTCATCTTTTTTTTTTTTTTTTTTTTTTTTTTAAGCATTTGCTCAGAGCTGGAAAGGTGACCATAAAACCAAAACCAGATGGGAAAAACTAAGCCAAAGGAAAACTAAATTCTGATTTTAACAACTATTTAGATCACATTTTATCAACTTATGATTCAATGATGATGAGTCATATTTTGATAAGAGAATAACATCTCAGACCAAGCCTCCCTCTCTAACATCATAGATATTTGTATCATGACAAAGGATGAAATAATCCCACAAATTAGGGTGGAGAAGTTATAACCATTTTCCTTGCAGATTTAAAATTGCCTGCTTTACTAGATTGGTATCATGTGTCTTCTGCCTTACATAGAGAGTTACAAAATAGATTTCTCCTTCATAATCTCCTAGAAGGGAAGAACCCATAAGAAGATCTGACCCCATTTTGCCTTTCAGCTGACATATCTAGGCTATATTTGGTAAGCAGCAAAAAATATGGAGTGATTTTTACCCTTCAACTGGTGTGAGAATAACGAACTAACTTTATTTTAAATGGAAGCCAAGTGAATATCTCAAAATTATGACGTCTTTCCTCCCTCCCTATGGTCAATACCAACCCAATCTCCTTTTTTCAAATTAAAGAGTTCTTGACACTCATCTCCTGATCAAATCAATTTATTTTCAGCTAATCTACTCCAAGTTGATCAAACAACTTCTTTGGTAAAATAAACTACTCACAAAGAGTTCATGGGTTGAGCATGAAAGAGAAGGAAAGCTGGGTAGAGAAGAAAGAAGGAGCAAGTGTTATTTGATGATTTATTCTGTTGTTTATTTTTTCCCTGTAAATACAATTGCAGCTAAGACTATGTTTCTGTCTCAGTATATAAACTAGCTTTTCACAAGCAGTTTTATTTTAGTCATCTACATCACGAATTCATTTTTTGGCACGCGTTGAGCACACTAGCTCCTGTTGAGACGGGCTACAGAGAAAGAAGGTCAGTGCTCCCCCTAACCTTGACAGTGATTCAACTGAAATACTCTGGATGGAAATTCTACACAGATGCAGCATGTTTTTGTTCCTCCAGGGAATACCAGAGAGGGTCATGGAGTGAGTCACCTGGTGCCATTGCCTAGGAAGAAATGATACCTGCATTACCTGCATCCTGGACCCATTACCTTGAAAGCCTTGCCTTGCTCTATAAAACAATGAGGGGACCCAGTTTCACATGTTAACTGCTTAAGGCAGTAGTCACTGTCCTGACACTTCTGTGGTTTACTCTATGTCTCAATACTCCTTGAAATATTTCTTTCACTCACAGCACTCTATAGACATGCCTTTGGTTTCTGAGCTTATACAATCTTTTCCTATTATCAGCAGTGTATTAGTTAAGGCTCTCCAAAGAAACAAAACCATAGGAGATAGATAGATAGATAGATAGATAGATAGATAGATAGATAGATAGATAGATAGAT